>NC_044383.1:88692616-88779550 GCF_006542625.1 Nomascus leucogenys | reverse complement strand
AACGCACAGACTGACCGAGTGGCCCTGAGGAACCTGCTCCGCCGCTACAACCAGAGCGAGGCGGGTGAGTGACCCCGGCCGGGGGCGCAGGTCACGACCACCCCCCATCCGCCACGGACCTCCCGGGTCCCTCAGAGTCTCCGGATTCGAAATCCACCCCGAGGCAGCGGGACCTGCCCAGACCCTCCACCAGGGAAAGTCCCAGGCGCCTTTACCCAGGTTCATTTTCAGTTTAGGCCAAAATCCCCGCGGGTTGGGAGGGGAAGGGGCGGGGCTCGCTGGGCGGGGCTGACTGCGGGGACTTGGCTAGGGTCTCACACCCTCCAGGGAATGAATGGCTGCGACATGGGGCCCGACGGACGCCTCCTCCGCGGGTATCACCAGCACGCGTACGACGGCAGGGATTACATCTCCCTGAACGAGGACCTGCGCTCCTGGACCGCGGCGGACACCGTGGCTCAGATCACCCAGCGCTTCTATGAGGCAGAGGAGTATGCAGAGGAGTTCAGGACCTACCTGGAGGGCGAGTGCCTGGAGTTGCTCCGCAGATACCTGGAGAACGGGAAGGAGACGCTACAGCGCGCAGGTACCAGGGGCCACGGGCGCCTCCCCCATCTCCTGTAGATCTCTTGGGATGGCCTCGCACAAGGTGGGGAGGAAAGTGGGCCCAATGCTAGAATATCGCCCTCCCTCTGGTCCTGAGTAGGAAGAATCTTCCTGGCTTTCCAGATCCTGTACCAGAGAGTGACTGTGAGAGTCCGCCCTGCTCTCTGGGACAATTAAGGGATGAAATCTCTGAGGGAATGGAGGGAAGACAGTCCCTGGAATACCGATCCGCGGTTCCTTTTGAGCCCTCCAACAGCCTGGGGCCCCGTGACTTTTCCTCTCAAGTTTTGTTCTCTGCCTCACACTCAATGTATTTGGGGCTCTGATTCCAGCTCTTCTGAGTCCCTCGGCCTCCACTTAGGTCAGGGCCAGAAGTCCCTGCTCCCCTCTCAGAGACTCGAACTTTCCAAGGAATAAGAGATTTTCCCAGGTGTCTGTGTCCAGGCTGGTGTCTGGGTTCTGTGCTCCCTTCCGAACCCTAGGTGTCCTGTCCATTCTCAGGTTGGTCACATGGGTGCTGCTGGGGTTTCCCATGAGGAGTGCAAAGTGCCTGAATTTTCTGACTCTTCTCAGATCCATCCAAAAAGCACACGTTGCCCCACCTCGAACCCATCTCCGACATGAGGCCAGCCTGAGGTGCTGGGCCCTGGCTTCTACCTGCGGAGATCACATTGACCTGGCATGCGTGGATGGGAGGAACAGACCTCAGGACCAGAGAGCTTGTGAGAACCAGGCCTGCAGGGGATGGAACGTTCCAGAAGTGGGACGCTGTGTGGTGCCTTACTGGAGAGGAACAGAGATACACATGCATTGGTGCAGCCACGAGGGGCTGCCCGAGCCCCTCAACCCTGATGGGTAAGGAGTGAGATGAGGTAAGGAGTGAGATGGGGTAAAGAGGGGGATGAGGGTATGTCTTTCTCAGGGAAAGCAGGAGCCCTTCTGGAGCCCTTCAGCAGGGTCAGGGCTGAGGCCTGGAGATCAGGGCCCCTCACCTCCCTCTTCCTTTCCCAGAGCAGTCTCCCCAGCCCACCATTCCCATCGTGGGCATCGTTGCTGGCCTTGTTGTCCTTGGAGCTGTAGTCACTGGAGCTGTGGTCGCTGCTGTAATGTGGAGGAAGAAGAGCTCAGGTAGGGAAGGGATAGGAGTGGAGTCTGAGTTTTCTTGTCCCACTGGGGTTGCAAGCCCCCAAGTAGAAGTGTGTCCTGCCTCATTACTGGGACGCACCACCACACTCATGGGCCTACCCAGCCTGGGCCCTGTGTGCCAGCACCTACTCATTTATAAAGCACTTGTGAAAATGAAGGACAGATTCTTCACTTCGATGATTATGGTGGTGATGGGACCTGATCTCAGCAGTCACAAATCACAGGAAAGGTCCCTGCTGATGACAGACTTCAGGAGGGCATTTGGTCCAGGACCCACATCTGCTTTCTTATATTTCCTGATCTTGCCCCTGGATCTGCAGTTACACTTTCTGGAAACTCTCTGGGATCAAAGACTAGAGGGTTACTCTAGGACCTTATGGCCCTGCCTCCTTTCTGGCCTCTCACAAGGACATTTTCTTCCCACAGATAGAAACAGAGGGAGCTACTCTCAGGCTGCAAGCAAGATGAAGGAGGCTGATCCCTGAGATTGTTGGCTATTGTGTTCAGGAGCCTATGATGGAGCTCACCCACCCCACAGTGCCTCTAGCCACATCTGTGGGCTCTGACCAGGTCTGTTTTGTTCTACTCCAATCATTGACAGTGCCCAGGGCTCTGGTGTGTCTCTCACAGCTAATAAAGGTGACACTCCAGGGCAGGGGCCCTGATGTGAGTGGGGTGTGGGGGAACAGAGGGGACTCAGCTGTGCTATGGGGTTTCTTTGACTTGGATGTCTTGAGTACGAAATGGACTATTTAGAATGTTACCTCTCACTGTGACTGATAGGAATTTGTTCATGAATATTTTCTCTGTAGTGTGAGACAGCTTCCTTGTGTGGGACTGAGAAGCAAGATTTGCTCATGCCTCCCTTTCGTAACTTCAAGAAGCCTGATTCTCTCTGAAAAGGTGTCCAAATGTGTCTTCATCCCTGTTAGCATAATGTGAGGAGGTTGGAGACCAGCCTACCCCCATGTACACCATGACCCCCTTCCCTGCACTACCCCGTGTTTCTACCCAATTACCTTTCCTGTTCCAGAGACATGGGGCTCGGATGTCTTTATCTCTGTCTCAAATTTATGGTGTACTGAGCTGCAACTTCCTGCTTCCCTATTAAAATTAGAATCTGAGTATAAATTTACTTCTTCAAATTCTTGCCATGAGAGGTTGATTAGTTAATTAGAGGAGGAGATTACTAAAATTTGAGAGACAAAATAAATGGAAGACCTGAGAACCTCCCAGAGTCTATGTTTCCTGTGCTGATCTGTTGCAGGGGAGGAGAGTAGATGGGGCTGTGCCCAGTGGGTGCTCAGGCCACTGTGGGCTTTATGTGGTCACTGCTCAGCCTGGTCATCTTTGCTGCTCCAGTGGCCTTGGTCCTTCAGCAGAACCTTGTCCCAGCAGGACCTGTGATCACAGGGACTCAAATGTCATTTAGGGCAGTCCCTGCACACAGAAGTCCTTGTGGTATCAACAGACTGATTTTTCAGACCTGTCCAGCACTTGCCCTCCTTCCAGGGCTCTTTCCTGGATTGTATTTCCCATCTTTTCACCAGCCTTCTTATAGGAACCAGATTGTAACATTTGCAGAGAGGAGGGATCCCATAGTTTCTCATCGTACTTAACTTTCTATTGGAACTCCTCTTCTGCCCTCCTACTCTTCCTTCTGCCCTGAGTTGTAATAATCCTAGTGCTAGCTCCAATCCAAACTCATGGATTTGTAAAGTGGAGTCTAATTTAGATTCATATGTAGTTGGAAAATTGGACTTATAAGCCTAAGATTATCTTTCCTGAAGAGAGATATATGATTGTGTGCTGCAGTGTGCAGGACGGTTGGTGTGGGAGGAGGAATGAGGGGAGGGAGGGCACACAAGCAGGACTGGTGACAAAAGCACTGGTGGCACTGATGTCAGTGTGAGAGGATGTTGTGCTGTAGCTGCCACAAACAGCTGTAGCAGCCACAAAACAGCATTTGGCCTGAGGCTACATTAATAAAGATATTGCCTTTCGGATAGGGAGGTGCTCTACGGTGATCATTCATTGAACTGACATTTGTTGTCTGCTAGGTATATGTAGGTATATGACTGTTTTTGCATTTGGAAAACATCTTTAAATTAAAAACAGAAAAATTTCTGGCCTTGTGGAGCATATGTTCTAGAGAGAAGAGGCAGATGAAGATACACTATAAGCATGATATAAGGAAGGCAAATGCTTGTGTTAGAAGGTGGCAAGTGCTGTGGGGTGAGTGATCCAGAGTGTGGTGTGCAGACAGGGAAGGTGGCTGTTGTACTATGTAGTCAGCGTGGGCCTTGTTGCAAATGTGACCTTCAAGGCAAGATTTTTTTTTTTTCACAGTTGGCAGAGCTAACTGTGGCTTTAATTGGGAAAAAAGAAAAAAAAAACATTTACTTTGTAGCTGAAGGCATGTGCAAGTAGGGGTAACCCAGGCATTGAACTCCTGCCATGGGTGGGCTGAGGGCAAGGGCTGAGCCTCAGGTGGGTCTCCTGTTCCCTATGCTCCCCTGCACAGTGGCCTCCCCTACAGGCCCTGGGGCAGTCACAGGAGGGGGCAGGCTGGGAGTGGCTGCTGTGGCCATTCACTTGGGCAGGACATTCGAGGTCTTGGACACCAGCTTTCTATCACAGGTCTCAATTTTCCTCATAACCACGGCCCTGAAGGAGCTGGTGTGGCTGAAGGAGCTGGAGCCCCTGCCAGAGCCAAATCTAGAGCCCAGACTGTAGCTGAGGCTAGGGCTTGTGAGGGCCCCGTAGGCCAAGCTCAGCCTACCTGAGTAGCCACCGGTGGTCTTCGTGTGGATACTCATGTTCTGTATCCCAGATTCCAGCCAGCTCTCCTTGCCCTACAGCAGCTTCCTGTAGGTGGCGATCTCGATGACCAGGCCTGCTTGATATTCATCAGCTCCTGGTACTCGCACAGCTGCCGCACCATGTCCTGCTTTGCCCACCGCTGGGTGGCCTCCAGCACAGACAGCTTGGCTTCCTTAATGGCCAGCTCCCACGCTGCTCTGCATCCGTGATGGCAGCCTGCAGGGAGGCCCACTGGTTTTTGAGGCTGTCAATCTCAGCCTGGAGCCAGCTGAGGTTCCAGGTCAGCTCTGAGATCTCCATCTTTGTGTGACGCAAGTCGTCCAGTGCTTCCCAGCCAGTGCCTGCAGATCTTCACACTTGACCTGGTGCAGGCTCTCAGCCCCAGCCCAGCTTCAGTTGGTGATCTCCTCTTGCTGGGCCTTAACCTCAGCGATGATGCTGCCCATGTCCAGGGAGTGGCTGTTGTCCACGGACAGCACCACAGATGTGTCCGAGATCTGAGACTGCAGCTCCGTGATCTCCTCTTCATACAGCCGCCTGAGGAAGTTGATCTCATCATTCAGCCCTTCCAGGCAAGACTCCTGCTTTACCTCATTCATGTAAGCTTCAGCCACATCCTTCTTGATGAGGACAAATTCATTCTCTTCTGTATCAATATTGATCTCATCCTCATACTAGTTCTTGAAGTCTTCCACCAGTCCTGTGTGTTGCCAACTTCGCCTCCAGCTTCAGCTTCTCCTGGCCCATAGTGTCCAGCTGCTGCTGAAGGTTAATATAGCTCTTGATCATGCAGTCCATCTTCCTCTGAGCCATCTTCTGCTGCTTTAGGAGGCTCTACTTGGTCTCCAGTATTTTGTTCTATTGCACCAGGAACTGTAACTTGTTGATGAAGGAGGCAAATTTGTTGTTGAGGGTCTTGATCTGTTCCTTCTTCTGGGTGCACATGGCCTGAATGTTGGGGTCCACCCCCAGCTTAAGGGGCCTCAGTAGGCTCTGGTTGACCATGACGGCTGTGATGTCCCCCATATCATGGGCCCCACCACAGCCTCCACCCAGACCCTTGCCGTACCCAAGCTACCCCAAAAGCTGCTGCCACTGCTGCCCACTTAGGAGAAGCTCAAGGAGCTGATGTGGGCACCAGGCCTGCTTGTGTAGGAGCAGCTGCTGAAAGCCTGGGGGTCAGAGTGGAATACCTTGTAGGACTTCTGTGTCACCCTAATGGACATGGTGGGGGCAAGTGGACTGAGCCAGACAGAGATTCAAGAAGGAGCAGAGAAGCTTCTTCTAGGTCTCGAAGAACAATTTGAAGGACATGAGGAGATATCTACGAGGATGTCTAGGAAAGTTCTTTCCAGGCAGGGAACCCCCCGTTAAAATGCACTAGGGCAGGAAGGTATCTGTGTTTTGGGAAGTGAGAAGAGTCCAGAAGGGCTGGACAGATTAACTGAGATGAGGTCAGAGGTGTGGCCAGAGCAGGTAGGCCTGGAGGGTGTGGGCAGGGTTTTCACTTTTGCTCTGAGTGAGATGGGGAGTTAGAGTACAGTTTTGAAAAGTGGGACATGGTAGGACTCATTCTTCAAAAGCTTCTCTCTGGCTGCCCTACTGAGAACGGAATTGAGAGGTCGGGAACAAGTGAGGCAGTAGAGAAAACAGTGGGAAAGTCATGTAGCATTTCAGGATAGAGATATCGGTTACCCGGACCTGGGTGTGACCAGTGAAAATAATGAGAAGTGATGGGATTCTGGATGCATCATAGCATTTGCTAATGGATTGTATCTGTGTTCTGAGAAAGAAGAATCAAGGACAGCCATGGTTTTAGACTATGAGAGTAGAAGGTGGAGATGGGGAGACTCTGGCAGGAGCATACTGAGGAGAGGGCATTGCAGGCATTCATTAGAAGAGATGTCTACAAGGAATGCAGATGAGGAGCCCAGATGGCTCTGCAACTACAACTTCATCATCCAGTTACTCTCCTGCTTCCATACCCCTGGCCGCATGTATCTCAGAGCCAGAGCACCAATTCTTTTTTTTTTTTTTAATACTTTAAGTTCTAGGGTACATGTACACAACATGCATGTTTGTTACATAGGTATACATGTGCCATGTTGGTTTGCTGCACCCATCAACTCGTCATTTCATTAGGTATTTCTCCTAATGCTATCCCTCCCCCAGATCCCCATCCTCCAACAGGCCCTGGTGTGGGATATTACCCTCCCTGTGTCCATGTGTTCTCATTGTTCAACTCCCATTTATGATTGAGGACATATGGTGTTTGGTTTTCTGTCCTTGTGATATTTTGCTAAGAATGATGGTTTCCAGCTTCATCCATGTCCCTGCAAAGGAGATGAACTCATCCTTTTTATGGCTGCATAGTATTCCATGGTGTATATGCAGAGCACCAATTGTTTCCTGGGCTATCTGCACAGGTATGTGAAAGGGAAGTTATGGTTTCCAGTTGGTTATAATAAGTCACAGATTAATGTTGTTCTTTCTTGGATAATTAAGAGAATAATATGGCAATGGGTGACTAAAACACTTACTAAGAAGACTATAATAATGAAAATATTTGATTAATCTAAAAAAGGCAAGAAAAGAAAAATAATGGGGCAAAAAAAGACGTAATGTTAGAAAACAGCAAATGACAAGGTAGACTTAAACCCAACCAGGGCAACAATGACATTAAAGATAATGGACTCAGGGCCGGGCGCAGTGGCTCACACCTGTAATCCCAGCACTTTGGGAGGCCGAGGTGGGTGGATCACCTGAGGCTGGGAGTTCAAGACCAGCCTGACCAACATGGAGAAACCCCATCTCTACTAAAAATACAAAATTAGCCAGGCGTGGTGGCTCATGCCTGTAATCCGAGCTACTCAGGAGGCTGAGGCAGGAGAATTGCTTGAACCTGGGAGGCGGAGGTTGTAGTGAGCTGGGATCACTCCATTGCACTCCAGCCTGGGCAACAAGAGCGAAACTCTTTCTCAAAAAAAAAAAAAAAAAAAGGAAGATAATGGACTCAAACACCCCAATTACAAGATAAATAATGAACAGGGATAAAAAATAAATAAATAAACAAATAAATAACCATAGGCTATTTATAAAAGACATACTATCGGTAGAAGATACAGAAAAGTTGAAAGTAAAAGGATAGAAAAGAAATACCAAACATTCATGAAAAACCACATGGAGATGCCATTTAGAGCTACAGGACATGAATCTCCTGAGACATAGAGTACATGTAGACAGCTCACAATATCTGTTTTCTTTTTTTCAGAGACAGGGTCTTGCTTAGTTGCCCAGGCTGAAAAGCAATGGTGATCGTAGCTGAGCTGACTGTAACCTCAAACTCCTGGGCTCAAGCAATTCTACTGCCTCAGTATCCCAAGTAGCTGGGACTGCAGGCACATGGCACTACGCCTGGCTATAACATCCTTAATATAGTTTCTTATTTGCTGTGGTTTGATCCATGAAACAATATCATGCCATATATTTGACGTGCAGTAGGTACACAACAAATACTAGCTGAATGAAGAAATAAAACCACCCAGTAATTCAAGCCACGTCCACAATTATATTTTACAGATGAAGACCAACATCCCTGACAAGTAAAGTAAAATAAACTGAATTAAGTCATCCAGAGCAGAATCAGGAACACGCACTCCATTCCCTGTACTCAAGAAATCAGAGCTCTAGTGCGGTAATAGCAGGTACCATGCAAGTCAGATATGCTAATTGCTAGAATTAGAATGGATACATTTCAAAATATACTAAAGAAAGGGTGTGGAAGGATTAGCTGAATGCAGAGATAAAGGAAGAAAATTGATTTATTTAAAAGATGGATATAATGTTTGAAGAAAAAACTTTTTTTTAAAAAAGAGAGGGCTTATTTGGACCAAAGCAGAAATGAGCTCAAGTGTCAGGTGGGAAAATGCCTAAATGCAGCTTCCAGACCCAAGGGAGACCCAAAAATCCTGGGACATTTTCGGTTGTCACGTGGGGATTGGTGGGAGGGGGTGAGTGGGGTGCTGTTGGCAAACCTTCCACAACGCACAGGACAGGCCACTCCACAAAGGATTCTCTGTCCCAAATTGTTAATAGGGCTGCTGTCGAGAAACCCACCCTAGAGGTAAGCGCAGTAACTGTCCATTTTACAGTTGAAGAAACTGAGGCACCAGGAGGGAAAGTGCCAGTGAGACCAGAGCTGCAGGTTGAACCCAGGTCATCTGGCTGCAGGGTCCATGCTACCCCAGTTAAGTCAGGGACCCAGATGGCCAGAAACAAGCCCAACTGCACGGTGCCTGCATGGCCTGTTGGCACCATCTGGTGTTGGTACTGGGCCTATGTCTTTGTGAGGCTTGCGGGATGCGGGGGCGGTGAAGAAAAATTAGATTTGGGGAAGAAATCTTTGTATCCTCTCAGGGAAACTCCTTCCTCAGGCTCACCAGACTTTAAGCTATGACTTCGCTCAGAAAAAAAAATAATGTCCACATTGATTCTCCCTCCCATCCCGCTTTTCCCAGTCCTCACCAATCTCCTCCTGTGACTCCATCAACATCAGCAACTCCCTCCAAGAAACAAAACAAAAACATTTACTCCCTCCACCTGCAGCTCAGCGTTCTTCCCCTCCCAGCCCTGAGCAGGCAGCTCCTAACTGGAGAGCCCATCAGGAAGCCCTGGGGCTCGCAGGCCCAGCATCAAAACATGTGGCTGCCACAGGTCTGCACCTGACCTGACCCTAGGGAGCCCCATGCTGGAGGAGGCCTGGTGTCCCCTGACCCCCTGAACTCACCCAGGCCCATGACCTGCACTTGGGCCACTCTGCTCCTGCCTGGTCCATTAACCCCTGGAAACTCAGCTCCACCCCAGGGCCACTGTGTGGTGAGACCACAAGGCCTTCCTACCCCATTTCTAGCAGGGATTCCACCCAGGCCACTGCCCTGGCAGTGGACAGTGGATCTTATTCTCCATGTGGAGTAGGGGTTTTCTTGAGACCCTTCAGCCTGAGGCTGCCTCTGCCCACCCTTTGCACCCTGAGATCACCACTGCCACAGACACCATCTCCCACCAGATCCTTCTAGAGTGGGGGCCCCAAATCATTTGTGGAACTAGCTTTACCCTAATATCAAAGTCAGACAAAGACTCACAAGAAAAGAATACTACAGACCAGTATCACCATTGAACATAAATGCAAACATCCTTAACAAACATTGGTAAACTGAATACAATACCATATAAAAAGGATTACAATTCATGACCAATGGAATTCATCCCAGGAATACAAGGTTGGCTTAACATTTGGAAATCAATTAATGTAATGCACCATATTAATAGAACAAAGGACCAGAGCAATATAATTATCTGAATAGATGCAGAAGAAACAGTTGACAAAAATCTTAACACCATTCATGTTCACAACTTTCAACAAAATAGGAATGGAGGGACCTTCCTCACTCGATAAAGGACATCTGTGAAAAACTCACAGCTAAAATCATGCATAATGATGAAAGACTGAATGCTTTCCTCCTAAGATGGGGATCAAAGCGAAGATGTCCACTCTCATCACTTCTATTTAACATTGTACTAGAGATTCTAGCCAATACAATACGGCAAAAAACGAAAAATAAAAAATTAAAGTCATTCACATCAAAAAAGAAAACAAAAATTCTATTCACATGATCCTGCCTGTAGAATTCATATGCAGATAAAAGCCTGTAGCACTAAGAAAAGAGTTCAGAAGAGCCCATAGGATATAAAAGCAATATACAAAAGTCAATTCTATTTCTCTATACCAGCAATGAAAATCTAGAATTTCTTTTCACAGTAGTTACAAAAATCATGAAATAGGAATAAGTTATAAATTTAGGAAGAGGGCAGTGTTTGTACACTGAAAAGTACAAAACATTACTGAGAGAAATGAATGGTCTAAATAAATGGAGAGATGAGGGTTGGAAAGCTCAATAATATTGTTAAAGTGGCAATTCTCCACAAATCGATCTCTGAATTCAACACAATCTCTGTCGAAATCCCAGCAGGCATTTTATAGAAATTGACAAAATAATTCTAAAATGCTTATGAAAATGGAAAAGGTGCAGAAGAGCCAACATAAATTTGAAAAAAATTGGAATATAATATAAAACTATAATAATCCAGATAGTGTAGAACTCACAGACATAGAGATAAATGAACAGAAGTGAGAACCTAGAAAGACATTCTTACATTTTTTTCAATTGACATCCAGCAAAGTTGCCTAGGTAATTCAATGGCGGAAATAATAGTCTTTTAAACAAATGGTTTAGACACAACTGGACAACTAAATGTAAAAAGAGAAGGCAGTGTTCAGTGGTTTGTACCTATAATCCCAGTGCTTTAGGAGACTGAGGCAAGAAAATCACTTGAGCCCAAGAGTTGAAGCTGTAGTTAGCTCTGATCAGGTGGGAAAAATGATAAAAGAAACAAAAAGAGGTGGATTTAGACATCTCATACCATATAAAATGTCAACTCAAATTAAAAGCTAAAATATATGAGTTTAAAGTATAAAATTTCTATAAGAAAATATAGGAGAAAATTGTTCTTACTTTGGCTGATTAGGCAAAAGATTCTTAAGTAACATACCACAAGCATGATCTACAAATGAAAAAAGAAAAGATAAATTGGGCTTAGTTAAATTTGAAACTTTAGTGCTCCAAAAGACACCATTAAGAAAATGAGAACACGAGCCATAGAGTGGGAGAAAATATTTCACAATTCATCACAAATCACATTTTTGATGAAGAACTTGTATCTAGAATATGTGACAAGTTCTTAAACTTGATATAAAAGGTGAACATCTCAACTAAAAATGAGCAAAACACACAAATATGCTCAACCGACTTTTACAAAAGCACAAAAGCAATTCAATGAAGGAAGGAGAGCGTTACCAACAAATGGTGCTGGAGCAACTGGACAACCACAGTGGAAAAATTAAAAAACAACCTGGCCCAAACCTCACACCTTATACAAAGAATAACTCAAAATAACACAGGCTTCAATGTAAAACATATATTTAAAATGACAAACATTGAGCTAGACATGGTGTCACAGGCCTGTACTCTCAGCTACTTCTGAGGCTGAGGTGGGAGGATCCCTTGAGCCCAGGAGTTCAAGGCCAGCCTGGGCAAGATGTTTTTTCTAAAATAAATAATTAATTAATTAAAATTTTAAAATTATAAACCTCTTAAGAAAAAATCATCAGAACTAAAACTGGACAAACAGTTCTTAGACGTAACACCAAAAGTATGATCCATAAAAGAAAAAGTTAATAAATAGGCTCTTATCGAATTCAAAACTGTTGCTCTGTGAGAGACCTATGAAGAGCATAAAAAGACAAGCTACAGAATGAGAGAAGATATTTGCAAACAACGAATTCTGTAAAGGCTTGCATTCAGAATATACAAAGAAATTTAAAAACTCAACAATAAAAATGAACTCCAAATACAAAATAGGCAATGAGCAAGACATGAACAGACGTTTCTCTGAAGAGGATAAACACAAGGCTAAGAAGCCCATGAAAAGATGCTCAACATCATTAGTCATTAAGGAAATACAGATTAAAATCACAATGAGATATCACTATACACCTGTAAGAATGGCTGAAATACAAAATAAAGTTAACATAAGATGCTGGCAAGGTTGCAAAGGAACTGGACCACTCAAATATTTCTGGTAGGAATGTGAAATGGTACAGCCACTCTGGAAATGAACATGAAATTATCATATGACCAGCAATTGCCCTTTTGGGTGCTTATCCCAAACAAGGGAAAACTTTATGTTCACAGCAAAACCTGTACACAAATATTCATAGCAGATTTATTCATTATAGTTCCAAACTAGAAATAATGCAAATGTCTTTCAGTGGGTGAATGAGAAGATCTGCTGGGCGAACTCATAACTCAGCCACACAAGTGTCCTTCCTCAAGATTACCATTGTGCAATAAGTGTTTTATGCATACTTCCCAGTTTCTCACAAGGAATATTAAAAAGGTAAGTAATCAAGGATCAAACTTTAGTGGAAGTAGAACTTTTCCTGCTCCATCAAATATATCCTTAAGTGAGAATGCAGTCTGGAGCCACTGCCTTGGTTCAGCTAAAGTGCTGGGTGTGTTACCAACCTTGGCATTTGCAGCATTAATGAAAAAGTCAACATAATGAAACAGGCAGGTGGCATCTTGGTATTACTGTGAAAACAAGTTTCCCTCCTAGACTCTCTGAAGGCAGCTCAGGGGACCACACTTTGAGAATCACAAAGGCCAATTATGTTTTCTAGTGGGGCACAACCCCTAAGCTATTCAGATTCAGCTCTCTCTCTCTCTCCCTTATTGTTCCAACTTATATAAATTTTCAGATGTACAGAAAAGCTGAAAGAATAGTGCAATAAAATTTGACAGTTATCATTGTGCATATTTGCTTAATACCTCTATATACATGGAAGTAGGGTGTGGAATGGTGGACAATGGAGTCTCGGAAGGGTAGGGGTGGTTGGTAGGGAGTGTATGAGGGGAGGGGTTGCTTGGTGGGTACAATGTGCCCAGTACATTGCCCCAGTGATGGATGCACCGAAGGCTCTGAATTTACTGCAACACAATATATCAATGTGGCCGAATTGCACTTGTGCCTCATGAACATACACAAATTAAAAAAATAAAAAATAAAAATGTATCTTTTTATAGATACAGGTAGATATGTTTGTATAGCATGTATGTAAGTGTGTGTGTGTGTAGAGACAGAGTGAGTAAAGAGAGTAATTTTTTTTATGGTAAAAAGATATACATATATTTAGAATTAGCCAGCTGGACTCAGTTTAGATGATCCCAATTTTGTTGGCAACAACCAAAGCATCATAGTCAGGAGCCAGTCAAACATATGCCTTCTTCTCTCCATCAGACTGAATCAGGGTGTTGACCTTGGCCACATCAATGTCACAGAGCTTCTTCACAGCCTGTTTGATCTGGTGCTTGTTGGCTTTAACATCCACCATGAATATAAGTGTTTTGTTGTCTTCTATCTTCTTCAGGTGGACTCAGTGGTCAGCGGGAACTTGATGATAGCACGGTGGTCAAGCTTATTTCTCCTGCGGGGCTCTTCCAAGGATATTTGGGCTGCCTCCGGAGTCACATCATCTTGGGCCGCTGGAAGGTGGGTGATGTGTGGATCTTCTGTTTTACTGTGGCTGTGGACATCTTTCAACACTGCCTTCTTGGCCTTGCAAAGCCTTCACTTTGGCTTTGGCTTTAGGAAGGGCAGGAGCTTCCTTCTTCATTTTTGGCACCACCTTATGAAAGGGTCCAGATTAAGATTTTTGCTGAGTCATTCTAAAGTAACTTGCAATACCCATGATTCTAGACCACTAAATACTTCATCGCGCACCTCCTAAGAATAAGAACCAACATTATCACACCAAAGAAAATAAATGATAATTCCATAATATTATTTAAAGTCCTTTTATGTTCAAATGTCTCCACTTTTTTCAGCACATTTTTGTACCTATTTTCTATAACTAGCTTTCTTAAAATGTCCACTCGTTGCCTTTGGTTATATTTCTTTAATTACCTATAATCTATAACAATCAACCCATCTTTTTTGTTTTAGAATGGCATTACCTGTTTCAGAGATGAGGCCAAATACCTGTGGAATCTTCTCCACACTGAATTTATCATATTATTACCCCTGGTGCCTTTCACTTTTTTCCTCTGTCTGCTGTGCCTCCTAAGGACCTATGTAGATCTGGGTTAAACATTTGGCAGCAATGTTTACAGGAGGAGCTGTGACCACACATTCATCATGTCAGGAGGCACACAAAGTCTAGGGTTACCAGGACTCTTTCTGACCCGATAATGGCCAAATTTATCCTGACTTCCCAGAGATGCAGAACTATGGGCTGAGTGTTTAGTGGGTATGAGTGTGATATTCTGGCAATAGGAGGTTCTGCCACTCTCCTCATTCCTCACGAGCTTTAGTTCCCCATATCCTGAGGTTCTGAGCTCCAGGCCTGCAACCATCAGACCAGGCCCCTCCAGGCCTAGACTCCCTTCCTCTGTTCCCCAGCCCAACTCTGCTTTGTATCTACTTCCTGATCACTTTCCTTCTACAGGCCCAGCTCCTGAGTGTCTCTACCTCTCAAACGAGTATTCTTATCCAGGAGCAATTTTCCCACCAGCGGACATGAGCTATGTCTGGAAAAATGTTTTGTTGCCATGACTGGAGTGAGGAGGAGGTGCTACCAGCATCTTGTGGGGAATGACCAGGGATGGTGAACATCCTGCAGTGCACAAGTCAGCACAATCACTCACGTAACAGATAATTATCCAGCCCCAATACCAAGAATGCCAAGGGTGAGGAGGCCTGCCAGGACTTTCTCTCCCTTGAGTAAAAACTTCCTTGAACCGAGGGACACCCTGAAGGAAAAGTGTGGTCCCATCCCAGTCATCTCTCCCTTCCCTGGAGCTCTATCTTTATGCCTATAGTGCTTAAGCCCTTAACCTGGGGTCCAGGAATCCACCTTCCCATGAGACTGCATGCAGAAGTGATGATATGGCACACATGACTTCATTACAGGGCATTGGATATTGATATTCATCAGGTCTGCTGGGGCCCAAAACACCACTCTTCTGCCAACAGACCCCAATCCTCTGCATTAGAGAGAGGGTAAAGATTGAGGGAGGCCCTAACTTCAAACCTTCTACCACTGCTAGTGAAGTGCAAAAAAGAAGTGCAAGGTCATCGGCCCTGTAGGAACCACACAGAAACAGATGTAATGTCAAATTCCACAAAAATAACATCACAAACATGCAAGTCACCTTTCTAAGTCCCACACAGCAGCTCAAAATAAAAAGCATCAACCCCCCCCAAATCTAAGCCTGGGTGAAATTACTGAAGCTGCGTAGGCTTGTGGGTTGAGTTAGAGGAGGGACAAATTTGGACTGCAGCAACCTACATTGTGGGGTTCCTGGAAGGGACCCTCTCCCTTCAGCAACGCATTGTGAGGCCATTTCTAGGTAAAACGTAGAATCTCCTTGGATTCCTGAGGTTTATTTTACACTTACTGCTTATTCTTTGACTTTGTAGAAGCCAACTTCAGTTTGAACATCTTGCAATTAATTTTTTTTGGCTCTAAGTGGAGAATTTGAACTTGTATCTGAAGAAAACCAGGGACTCGTTATGTGAGCAAGCACCCCTCCCTGTGGCTCCCTTATGCAATAAACATAAGCCATTGTGAGCCAGCAAAATTTAAAGCAAGGAAAGCAGTAAACCCTCCATTTCAGCATGTTTCAGCTTGTCTAGAGATGTTCTAGTCTTGTCTCACTCTTAATATTTTAAAATTTAGGAGGGTGGAGCCAAGATGGCCGAATAGGAACAGCTCCGGTCTCCAGCTCCCAGCCCCAGCGACACAGAAGACGGGTGATTTCTGCATTTCTGCTTGAGGTACCGGTTTCATCTCACTAGGGAGTGCCTAACAGTGGGTGCAGGACAGTCGGTGAAGCGCACTGTGCGCGAGCCGAAGCAGGGCGAGGCATTGCCTCACTCGGGAAGCGCAAGGGGTCAGGGAGTTCCCTTTCCTAGTCAAAGAAAGGGGAAGCAGACGGCACCTGGAATATCGGGTCAGTCCCACCTAATACTGCGCTTTTCCAACGGGCCTGGAAAACGGCACACTAGGAGATTGTGTCCCGCACCTGGCTCGGAGGGTCCTATGCCCACGGAGTCTCGCTGATTGCTAGCACAGCAGTCTGAGATCAAGCTGCAGGCGGCAGCGAGGCTGGGGGAGGGGCGCCCGCCATTGCCCAGGCTTGCTTAGGTAAACAAAGCAGCCAGGAAGCTCGAACTGGGTGGAGCCCACCACAGCTCAAGGAGGCCTCCCTGCCTCTGTAGGCTCCACCTCTGGGGGCAGGGCACAGACAAACAAAAACTCTGCAAGAACTTCCACAGACTTAAATGTCCCTGTCTGACTGACAGCTTTGAAGAGTGTAGTGGTTCTCCCAGCACGCAGCTGGAGATCTGAGAACGGTCAGACTGCCTCCTAAAGTGGGTCCCTCACCCCTGAGCAGCCTAACTGGGAGGCACCCCCCCAGTAGGGACAGACTGACACCTCATTCAACCCGGTACTTCTCTGAGACAAAACTTTCAGAGGAACTATCAGACAGCTGAATTTGTGGTCTCAGAAAATCTGCTGTTCTGCAGCCACCGCTGCTGACACCCAGCCAAACAGGGTCTGGAGTGCACCTCTAGTAAACTCCAACAGACCTGCAGCTGAGGGTCCTGTCTGGTAGAAGGAAAACTAACAAACAGAAAGGACATCCACACCAAAAACCCATCTGTACATCACCATCATCAAAGACAAAAAGTAGATAAAACCACAAAGATGGGGAAAAAACAGACCAAAAAAACTGGAAACTCTAAAAAACAGAGCACCTCTCCTCCTCCAAAGGAACGCAGTTCCTCACCAGCAACGGAACAAAGCTGGATGGAGGATGACTTTGATGAGTTGAGAGAAGAAGGCTTCAGACGATCAAACTACTCTGAGCTACGAGAGGAAATTCAAAACAACAGCAAAGAAGTTAAAAACTTTGAAAAAAAATTAGAAGAATGGATAACTAGAATAACCAATGGAGAGAAGGGCTTCAAGGAGCCGATGGAGCTGAAAGCCAAGTTTCGAGAACTACGCGAAGATTGCAGAAGCCTCAGTAGCAGATGCGATCAACTGGAAGAAAGGGTATCGCTGATGGAAGATGAAATGAATGAAATGAAAAGAGAAGGGAAGTTTAGAGAAAAAAGGATAAAAAGAAATGAACAAAGCCTCCAAGAAATTTGGGACTATGTGAAAAGACCAAACCTACGTCTGATTGGTGTACCTGAAAATGATGGGGAGAATGGAACCAAGTTGGAAAACACTCTGCAAGATATTATCCAGGAGAACTTCCCCAATCTAGCAAGGCAGGCCAACATTCAGATTCAGGAAATACAGAGAACGCCACAAAGATACTCCTCGAGAAGGGCAACTCCAAGACACATTATTGTCAGATTCACCAAAGTTGAAATGAAAGAAAAAATGTTAAGGGCAGCCAGAGAGAAAGGTCGGGTTACCCACAAAGGGAAGCCCATCAGACTAACAGCTGATCTCTCAGCAGAAACTCTACAAGCCAGAAGAGAGTGGGGGCCGATATTCAACATTCTTAAAGAAAAGAATTTTCAACCCAGAATCTCCTATCCCGCCAAACTAAGCTTCATAAGTGAAGGAGAAATAAAACACTTTACAGACAAGCAAACGCTGAGTGATTTTGTCACCACCAGGCCTGCCCTAAAAGAGCTCCTGAAGGAAGCACTAAACATGGAAAGGAACAACCGGTACCAGCCACTGCAAAAACATGCCAAATTGTAAAGACCATCGAGACTAGGAAGAAACTATAGCAACTAACGAGCAAAATAACCAACTAACATCATAATGACAGGATCAGATTCACACATAACAATATTAACGTTAAATGTAAATGGGCTAAATGCTCCATTCAAAAGACACAGACTGGCAAACTGGATAAGGAGTCAGGACCCATCAGTGTGCTGTATTCAGGAAACCCATCTCACATGCAGAGACACACATAGACTCAAAATAAAGGGATGGAGGAAGATCTATCAAGCAACTGGAAAACAAAAAAAGGCAGGGGTTGCAATCCTAGTCTCTGATAAAATAGACTTTAAACCAACAAAGATCAAAAGAGACAAAGAAGGCCATTACATAATGGTAAAGGGATCAATTCATCAAGAAGAGCTAACTATCCTAAATATATATGCACCCAACACAGGAGCACCCAGATTCATAAAGCAAGTCCTGAGTGACCTACTAAGGGACTTAAACTCCCACACAATAATAATAGGAGATTTTAACACCCCACTGTCAGCATTAGACAGATCAACGAGACAGAAAGTTAACAAGGATATCCAGGAATTGAACTCAGCTCTACATAAAGTGGACCTAATAGACATCTACAGAACTCTCCACCCCAAGTCAACAGAATATACATTTTTTTCAGCACCACACCACACCTACTCCAAAATTGACCACATAGTTGGAAGTAAAGCTCTCCTCAGCAAATGTAAAAGAACAGAAATTATAACAAACTGTCTCTCAGACCACAGTGCAATCAAACTAGAACTCAGGATTAAGAAACTCACTCAAAACCGCTCTACTACATGGAAACTGAACAACCTGCTCCTGAATGACTATTGGGTACATAATGAAATGAAGGCAGAAATAAAGATGTTCTTTGAAACCAACGAGAACAAAGACACAACATACCAGAATCTCTGGGACACATTCAAAGCAGTGTGTAGAGGGAAATTTATAGCACTAAATGCCCACAAGAGAAAGCAGAAAGATCCAAAATTGACTCCCTAACATCACAATTAAAAGAACTAGAAAAGCAAGAGCAAACACATTCAAAAGCCAGCAGAAGGCTAGAAATAACTAAAATCAGAGCAGAACTGAAGGAAATAGAGACACAAAAAACCCTTCAAAAAATTAATGAATCCAGGAGCTGGTTTTTTGAAAAGATCAACAAAATTGATGGACCGCTAGCAAGACTAATAAAGAAGAAAAGAGAGAAGAATCAAATAGATGCAATAAAAACGAAAAAGGGGATATCACCACCGATCCCACAGAAATACAATCTACCATCAGAGAATACTACAAACACCTCTATGCAAATAAACTAGAAAATCTAGAAGAAATGGATAAATTCCTCGACAAATACACCCTCCCAAGACTAAACCAGGAAGAAATTGAATCTCTGAATAGACCAATAACAGGTTCTGAAATTGTGGCAATAATCAATAGCTTACCAACCAAAAAGAGTCCAGGACCTGATGGATTCACAGCCGAATTCTACCAGAGGTACAAGGAGGAACTGGTACCATTCCTTCTGAAACTATTCCAATCGATAGAAAAAGAGGGAATCCTCCCTAACACATTTTATGAAGCCAGCATCGTCCTGATACCAAAACCTGGCAGAGACATAACCAAAAAAGAGAATTTCAGACCAATATCCTTGATGAACATTGATGCAAAAATCCTCAATAAAATACTGGCAAACCGAATCCAGCAGCACATCAAAAAGCTTATCCACCATGATCATGGCACTGGGATGCAAGGCTGGTTCAACATACGCAAATCAATAAATGTAATCCAGCATATAAACAGAACCAAAGACAAAAACCACATGATTATCTCAATTGATGCAGAAAAGGCCTTTGACAAAATTCAACAACCCTTCATGCTAAAAACTCTCAATAAATTAGGTATCGATGGGACGTATCTCAAAATAATAAGAGCTATCTACGACAAACCCACAGCCAATATCATACTGAATGGGCAAAAACTGGAAGCATTCCCTCTGAAAACTGGCACAAGACAGGGATGCCCTCTCTCACCGCTCCTGTTCAACATAGTGCTGGAAGTTCTGGCCAGAGCAATCAGGCAGGAGAAGGAAATAAAAGGTATTCAATTAGGAAAAGAGGAAGTCAAATTGTCCCTGTTTGCAGATGACATGATTGTATATCTAGAAAACCCCATTGTCTCAGCCCAAAATCTCCTTAAGCTGATTAGCAACTTCAGCGAAGTCTCAGGATACAAAATTAATGTACAAAAATCACAAGCATTCTTGTACACCAATAACAGACAAACAGAGAGCCAAATCATGAGTGAACTCTCATTCACAATTGCTTCAAAGAGAATAAAATACCTAGGAATCCAACTTACAAGGGATGTGAAGGACCTCTTCAAGGAGAATTACAAACCACTGCTCAATGAAATAAAAGAGGATACAAACAAATGGAAGAACATTCCATGCTCATGGGTTGGAAGAATCAATATCGTGAAAATGGCCATACTGCCCAAGGTAATTTATAGATTCAATGCCATCCCCATCAAGCTACCAATGACTTTCTTCACAGAATTGGAAAAAACTACTTTAAAGTTCATATGGAACCAAAAAAGAGCCCGCATCGCCAAGTCAATCCTAAGCCAAAAGAACAAAGCTGGAGGCATCACGCTACCTGACTTTAAACTATACTACAAGGCTACAGTAACCAAAACAGCATGGTACTGGTACCACAACAGAGACATAGATCAATGGAACAGAACAGAGCCCTCAGAAATGATGCCGCATAGCTACAACTATCTGATCTTTGACAAACCTGACAAAAACAAGAAATGGGGAAAGGATTCCCTATTTAATAAATGGTGCTGGGAAAACTGGCTAGCCATATGTAGAAAGCTGCAACTGGATCCCTTCCTTACACCTTATACAAAAATTAATTCAAGATGGATTAAAGACTTATATGTTAGACCTAAAACCATTAAAATCCTACAAGAAAACCTAGGCAATACCATTCAGGACATAGGCGTGGGCAAGGACTTCATGTCTAAAACACCAAAAGCAATGGCAACAAAAGCCAAAATCGACAAATGGGATCTCATTAAACTAAAGAGCTTCTGCACAGCAAAAGAAACCATCATCAGAGTAACAGGCAACCTACAGAATGGGAGAAAATTTTTGCAACCTACTCATCTGACAAAGGGCTAATATCCAGAATCTATAATGAACTCAAACAAATTTACAAGAAAAAAACAAACAACCCCATCAAAAAGTGGGCAGAGGACATGAACAGACACTTCTCAAAAGAAGACATTTATGCAGCCAGAAAACACATGAAGAAATGCTCATCATCACTGGCCATCAGAGAAATGCAAATCAAAACCACAGTGAGATACCATCTCACACCAGTTAGAATGGCCATCATTAAAAAATCAGGAAACAACAGGTGCTGGAGAGGATGTGGAGAAATAGGAACACTTTTACACTGTTGGTGGGACTGTAAACTAGTTCAACCATTGTGGAAGTCAGTGTGGCGATTCCTCAGGGATCTCGAACTAGAAATACCATTTGACCCAGCCATCCCATTACTGGGTATATACCCAAAGGACTATAAATCATGCTGCTATAAAGACACATGCACACGTATGTTTATTGCGGCACTATTCACAATAGCAAAGAGTTGGAACCAACCCAAATGTCCAACAACGATAGACTGGATTAAGAAAATGTGGCACATATACACCATGGAATACTATGCAGCCATAAAAAATGATGAGTTCGTGTCCTTTGTAGGGACATGGATGAAACTGGAAAACATCATTCTCAGTAAACTATCGCAAGGACAAAAAACCAAACACCGCATGTTCTCACTCATAGGTGGGAATTGAACAATGAGAACTCATGGACACAGGAAGGTGAACATCACACTCCGGGGACTGTTGTGGGGTGGGGGGAGGGGGGAGGGACAGCATTAGGAGATACACCTAATGCTAAATGACGAGTTAATGGGTGCAGGAAATCAACATGGCACATGGATACATATGTAACAAACCTGCACATTGTGCACATGTACCCTAAAACCCTAAAGTATAATAAAAAAAAAAAAAAAAAAAAAAGAAAGAAGGATGAGGGAAAACAATTGATCAAAATAATTGCATTTGCCTCAAGCAGTTCAGTCAACCTTCTTATCATTTGTGGTGCCCTCTTGTTTTAATTTCACTGCAGATTCCCTGCCCTAGTAAGGAAATGGTTCTGGCCCTCCCATGACCTTTCAGTTCCGTAACTTAACCATATTGTCTGCTTCCCAAACTCTAGCGATCAACAATTTAAAAAGCAAGCAAACCAAAAATACCTTACCCTTGTAATATACAGTAATTATTGATGGTTGAATATGTGGAGTAGCTCAAAACATTAGCAATTTCCTTTATTTCCTCCATATTTTACTATCATATTCTTTTTCTGTTTTATTTAAAGACAGATAGACTAGTAGATCTCAATCTTTTCTGTGGCTATTATCTGAGGAATGTAGCATATTTCTATTATTTTCACTGAATCATCATTTAATAATTCTAATGGCAAGTGTGTGTGTGTGTGTGTGTTTGTGGGGAGGGGAGAATTAGAGTACAATTAGATGGATATAAAGAAAATAAACTCAAAAACATTGCATCTTTATTTACAGGGAATGTGTATTGGTTTAAAAATTCATCCCACCCGACTCTCTACCACTGTGATTTTGATGAAGCTTCATTGGCTTAGTCACTGATAAACAGCAATGCAGAAGCATGAGCGAAGAGTTTTGGACCTCCACAAGGAAGGGTCAATGCTCAGCATTACACTGCATCAATAACTGTTCTTCCCTTCCTGTACTCTCAATTACATTTGGCCAGCTACTTTCATGACACACAAATAATATTTTATCACATTTTCTGTTGTCCTTCACCAAAGTTTGACTGCTATTGTCCCTCATCAGTTTTTCTGTTTGTACATAAAGCCAACTTTCAAATGAGAACATTTGAGTAGATGCCCATTTAGTTGTTTCAAGTACATTGACAAGAAAGTCTTCTGTGCTCAGAACAGATGGGTGTTACCTGATCCACAGTTGGCACAAAAAAGTATATATGTCAGCCAAAAAAAAAAAAGAAAGAAAAAAAAGAAATGTCCTCACAAGTATACTAGAGTCTTGAAATCTTCTTTTTTTTTCTCTCCATGGAAAAAAACATAGTTAACTCTGGATTTAAATCTAAAAAAAAATGTGTAGATAAAATTGATTCTTAATTGTTGCACATAGACTAGTATGTTTAAAGGTATCTGTTGTTCACACTAGATAGCCATCTCTTTAGGGACAAGGGAAAGTGTTCTCTCTCCATTTTTATTAGCTAAAGTATTTTTCCATATTTTTATCAAATATTTAAGGAAGATTTTATTGGACATGTTGCTAAAAGTTAGACTCTTCCATCTGAATATTACACTATAGTTGCTTACAAAAAACAGTTAAACCAATCAGTTTAATACCTTTCCATAACTACCATGATAGAAGTATACACAGTGTTCCATGGGGGCCCAAGGAGATACAAGAAATCCATGTGTGGATAAATCTACGTGTGGATACAGAGGGCAAAGTTTTCTGGAAGAGATGATACATGAAATGAGTTTTGAAAGTTAGTAAAAGGCAGGTGAATAAAGTATGCAAAAGAGTAGGGAAGAGAGATGAAGTGCAATTCAGGAAAGTGCAAAAACATCAGAAGGAACTGGTATGTTTGAGGAAGCAAATGTAGAGAGGCCAGGTTGAGCTTGAGAGGGAGAACAGCAGGAAGGGCCTTGTTCTTTATTCTGAAGCATATGGGACCACAGAAGGATTTCTTTTACATCATCATATTTGAATTTTATAAATATCCCTCTTTCAGTAGTGTGGAAAATTCATAGGAGTGGAGCAAGACTGGAGGTCCAGGTACAAGTTACACTTTGTTAAGTATATCAAACTGGTAGGGTTAGGTTATTGTGTCCCATAGAGTTTCAAATTGGCCCAGATTGTTTATATTCTTACCAAAGTATTATTATTAAAATAAGCCAAAATTTGTTTGATAATTGGTACTTCAAGCTCTAACATGGTCTTGTCTGGTAATATGGGAGATCCATGTTGCAGTGAAGAGTGCTCACATAGACACATGGTGAAATCTGACTGATCTCTATTTCCCCTACTCTGTTAAGAATCAATGTAACAAGAGCCTCTCTTTTAAGAACAGACAGCAGGGCATTCACTAATAAAATCACAAAGAAAAATGACCAAAATATGAGCAAGAACATATTCTCTGTTGGTGGTGGTAAGCGAAGCATCAGTGGCACAGCAATATGTTGTACCAAAGTGACCAGTGACTTCACCTACAGGTGGTATGAGGCCCACTACTCAACAGGCCAGGATTTGATGAAACTGCTTGGGGATATGAAAAGGTATTTTAGGACTACATGAAATATGTGTACAAATACTCAAGTTTCCTCTTTGCACTACAAAATATCTTAAGTTGTAGGAAGAGTCTTTTCATGGAAGTCCTATTTTTAATTGGGTAAATATCTGTTCTACAGCAAAATAGAAAAGATTTGATAAAGCCTATGATTTTCCAATGCATGAATTTGGGAGACTATTCAAAAGAAGCATGCAGGGAACTTATTTGTTTCGTTTCATAAAAATGTTCATAAAAAGCACTTTGTTGACTGAAAAAAATGGTGCCTGTGCAGATATTTACATAAAGGGAAAATCTTAAATTGAGATTACCCTCTATTTAGCAGCATTTGTTTTGAGCTTCGTTGAATTTCCATTAAAAAACAAAAGGAGGTGTGTTAATGCCTTAGATTGGGTTCCCTAAAAATAGACAGTGTTCTTGTGAAAGGAATTGACTGAGGTCATGCTCTCAGAAGATTGCAGGAAGCAGGGAAAATCACAGGAAGGAAGAAGGTGAAACAAGAATGTTTTCTTGGCATGGAGATTAATTGCAGGAAAATTCTGGAGTACAAATTATACCAAATAACTGAAACCATCTTACTCCACGGGGCTAGAGTTTTGTACTTCTTTGGTGAAGAGGGTAATATTCTTCAACATTCTTGTTTCACCTTCTTCCTTCCTGTTATTTTCCCTGCTTCCTACACTCTTCTCCTGAGAGCATGCCCTCAGTCAATCCCTTTCACTATACCACGGAGAGGTATTCTCTATCTGTTGAAAACTATTCTCCAGGAAGATGAAGGAACCCTAAGAGTTGTGTATTCATTACATTTGAGTCTTCCTTAGGATGACACTTAAACTATAGACATGCTGGTGCATTTTAAAATGTATCAAATCTTTAAATGGTAGCTTAAAAATCATGAAAATACCTTCATATACTTATTCATCACTTTAAATTAACCAATTATTTTTTCTATTGTAATTGCAGAAATATACAGTTACCCTTTAAACACTGAGTGCTAATTTTCACATTTTCATAGTACAGGTTAAAACCTTGAAAAATAGGGTTACGTTGGAAGCGATGAAACAACGTTAATTATAGCACTGGGAAAAGTAGTGCTCTAACAGCTAAACAGTAGATTTTATTTCAAGTGAAAAAACAATAAAATTGTAAACCATGAAATTCAACTGGAGGGATGAGACATATGTCTCATGCATTCAGCCTCAACTATAGTGACAACAGAAACAGTTGGATTCTTTTTTTATAAAGACTTGAGAACGTTAATGAACATAATATACTATATAGCTCAAAAATGAAATATACAGTGTTTGGACTCTATTCAGACAGTGAAAATTCTAGGATTAACTCACCATGTAAAGTCCCCTTATTTTGCTTTCATACCTACGTGTTGAATTCCTTTCTATGCTGGCCTGGAGGATCCTGGTGTACTCTTCTTTCTGTCTTTCTCTGGAATTCATTGCCTGTGCTGATTTCTGTCCCTTATCTGACTCATACCAGATGTACAACCAAGATACACCAAATGTGTCAGGAGCACCTTCTCGTCAAGTACCAGCCCATGATTTCATAACAATTGGTCTCCAGTCCTAGTAGTTCTTTCACTTCACAAAAAAAGTATTAAAAAATTTTAAAACAATATTTTATAAGGTAACAGCATTAAATAGTTTAGGTTTACATTCTCAACAGTCTAGACATTTTATTATTTACATTAGTGGGAAACTTACATTTAATTGTACACTGACATATAATTGATACTTGCAGATTTAGTACATAGATTTAATATGTATAACTATCAACAGGAAGGGGAGGAAAAGGAGAATGGCTAGAGAATGAACAACAGGTACAAAGCTACAGTTAGATAGGAGAAATAAGTTCTGGTGGTCTGTTGCATAGTAGGATGACTAGAATTAACAATAATGTATTCTGTATTGCCAAGTAGCTAGAAAAGAGATTTGTTTGTTTGTTTGTTTGTTTTGTTTTTGTTTTGCGACAGGGTCTCATTCTTTGAGAGCAGCCCAGGCTGGTCAGTAGCGGTGTGATCTCAGCTCACTGCAGACTCAACCTCTCAGGCTAAAGCAACCTTCTCACCTCAGCCTCCTAGGCAGCTGGGACTACAGGTAGATGTCACCATGTGACATCTTTTAAAAAAATTGTAAAAAATTTTTTAAAAATTTTTGTAGAAACGAGCTCATAGACTGGTCTCCAACTCCTGGCTCAAGCAATTCCCCCCACTTCAGTCTCCCACAATGCTGGGATTACACGTGTGAGCCACTCACTGGGCCTGACCCAAGAGAGGTTTTTGAATATTTGCATCACAAAGAAGGTGATGGATATTCTAATTACTCTGATTTGATACCTATATATTATAGGTATCAAAACCATAAATATGTACAACTATTATATGTCAGTCATAAATAAAATACAATATAATTTCAAAAATAATTGAGATACCTTTGAATGGCACTTCTCTGTGCCTAGTTCTAACATTCTTCAAAAGTCACCTCATCCAGTAGCTTAGCATTTTTTTTAAATTTCACACATTTTTTCCAATGAGGTAAAATTTGATAACCAATAACTGAGCCAACAATTTCAACAATTTTTGTGTCATACTGATGCTTGAAAACCTCTACCTAATCAAAATCATGGGCATGGTAACTCGGATTTTTAAAATTCATGACATGAATTTATGCACATAAAATTTTCTAAAAAGTTTTTAAGTCAATGCTTTATTTTGTGATATCAAGTTATAAAAATTTCAGTAGCATTTCTTGAATTTATATTTTAGGTCTCTTGCCATATTAGAGTATTATAATACATCAAAATTAGTCTTTTAAATTATAGCACAGTTGTATTCTAAATCAAATAACTTTATCAAGTATAAATAAATGCATCCTCAGTGTGCATTAAAGATAGATTATAAGTGGTTAAAAGAAATCCTATTTCTTATTTATTTCCCTTGGCACATGAGTTTCCCAGTAGTATATCCAGGTCCATTTCTAAGAGCTCAAGTCAATGTAATTTGGTTCTTTTTAATTTTTTTAAAACACCAAAGAATTTAATCATTCAGAATCTGTAGCAAAAGAAATAACTAAAACATTTTCACATTTACAATTATTTATTTTTCTTTGAGGACTAAGTTAAAAGATTTTTCAAAAAGGAATAATTGTTTATTAAATAAGGATTGAAGGCCTTCTGAGAAATAGGCAAGCAAGACTATTTGTCCATTGAGGTCACTGTGGTTATAAGACATGAAGAGCTAAAACAGCTATACAAAACTAAATTAATCAGTTATATTCAGCATCAAATTTTCCCTAAAAATTAGATTAAAATGCAAGCATAAGTGCAAGATATATCTCTTGGTCATGACATAAATTATTTTATTCTTAAAATCAGTGCTTTAAAAATATCTATCACATACCGGATAGCTATCACACTCTAACATCTTTTTGTTACATTCTACAATCTAGTGGAACACGTTTGAAAAGGAATGATGTACCTGAGGTTTGCAGTTTTCTCCCCTGTTTTTGCTCTCTGAGGTTCTTCATTTAAATTACATGGCCTTCTGTTTTCAACACATAAATCTTAATATATTATGTACACATTATGCAGGTATATAAATATTGTATATACATGGCTATATGTATTATATGTGCATTGCATATATATTAAACATTTGTAGTATATGAGTGTAAACATACATATAAATATGTGTATGTATATATATGCATATATACATATATGTTTTACACACACACCACACATCTTACACAAATCTTATTTTAAATCACATAAATATGGATTAAGTCCCTTCATTCATCACAATGGAATCCAAATTTATTTTTACAGTTTTAATTTCCCCAATATTTACTACATTTCTTTTTATATAATAAGAGGAGTTAGTCATCAATACACTAATAAAAGTCATATAATGGCCTTTAAATTAATGAAATTCCATCTGATTAACAATTTTTTTTCATTTTTATGACTGAATAGTATCTCATTGTGTATATGTACAGCATTTTCTTTATTCTTTCATCTGTTTATGAACACTCAGATTTCTTCCATTTCTTGGCTATTGTGAATAGCATTGCAGTAAGCATGGGGATGCAGATGTCTCTTCAACATATTAATTTCATATCCTTTAGATAAATACCCAATAGTAAGATTGCTGGATAATATTGTAGTTCTATTTTTAGTTTTTTGAGAAACCTCCAGATTATTTTTCACGATGGCTGCACTAATTTAAATTCTCAAGCAGAGTGTATAAAAGTTCCTTTTCTCTGAATCCTCACTAGCTTTTTTTTTTTTTATTTTTGATAGTAGCCATTCTAACTAGGAAGAGGATATTTCATTGTGGTTTTAATTTTCATTTCCTTGATGGTTAGTGATATTGAACATTTTTATTTTTTACTTCAACTTTTATTTTATGTTTGGGGAACATGTGCAGGATGTGCAGGTTTGCTATATAGCTAAGTATGTGCCATGGTGGTTTGCTGCACAGATTATCCCATCACCTAAGTATTAAGCCCAGCATTCATTAGCTATTCTTCCTGATGCTCTTCCTCTTCACCACCTACCTCTGACATGTCCCAGTGTGTGTTGTTCCCCACCATGTGCCCATGTGATCTCATCATTCAGCTCCCACTTATAAGTGAGAACATGTGGTGTTTGGTTTTCTGTCCGTCCCTGTGTTAGTTTGCTGAGGATAATGGCTTCCAACTCCATTCATGTCCCTGCAAAGGATATGATCTCATTCCTTTTTATGGCTGCATAGTATTTCATGGTGTATATGTACCACATTTTCTTTATCCAGTCTATAATTGATGGGCATTTGGGTTGATTCCATGACTTAGCAATAGTGAGTAGGGCAGCAATGAACATGCACTGCATGTATTTTCATAGTAGAATGACGTATATTCCTTTGGGTATATTTCCAATAATGGGATTGCTGGGTCAAATGGTAATTCTTCCTCTAAGTCTTTGAGGAATTGCCACACTGTTTTCCACAATGGATGAACTAATTTTTACTCCCACCAATAGTGTAAAGCATTTTTTTCTTCACAAACACTCCAGCATCTGTTGTTTTTTGATTATTTAATAATTGCCATTCTGACTGGCATAAGATAGTATCTCATTGTGGTTTTGATTTGCATTTTTCTAATGATCAGTGATGTTGAGCTTTTTCTCATGTTTATTGGGCACATATATGTCTTCTGGGAAGTGTGTGTTCGTGTCTTTTGCCCATTTTTTAAGGTTTTCTTTTTTTTCTTGTAAATTTCTTTAGTTCCTTGTAGACTCTGGATATTAGACCTTTGTCAGATGGATAGATTGCAAAAATTTTCTCCCCATCTATAGGTTGTCTGTTCACTCTGATGAAACAATAAAGCGTGATAGTTTGTTTTGCCATGCAGGTCTTTAGTTTAATTAGATTCCATTCGTCAATTTTTGCTTTTGTTGCAATTGCATTTTCGTCATGAAATCTTTGCCCATGCCTATGTCCTGAATGGTATTGCCTAGATTTCCTTCTAGGGGTTTTATAGTTTTGGGTTTTACATTTAAGTCTTTAATCCATCTTGAGTTAATTTTTGCATATGATATAAGGAAGGGGTCCAGATTCAGTTTTCTGCATATTGCCAGCCAGTTCTCCCAGCACTATTTATTAAATAGAGAATCCTTTCCCCTTTGCTTGCATTTGTCAGTCAAAGATCAGATGGTTGTAGGTGTGAGGACTTATTTCTGAGTTCTCTATTTTGTTCCATTAGTCTATGTGTCTGTTCTTGTACTAGTACCTTGTTGTTTTGGTTACTGTAGCTTTGTAGTAGTTTGAAGTCAGGTACCATGATGCTTCCAGCTTTCTTCTTTTTGCTTAGGATTATCCTGGCTATTTGGGCTTTTTTTTTTTTTTTTTTTTTTTTGGTTCCATATGAATTTTAGAGTAGTTTCTTCTAATTCTGTGAAGAATGTCAATGGTAGTTTTTAATGGGAATAGAATTGAAACCATAAATTAATTTGGGCAGTATGGCCATTTTCATGATATTGATTCTTCTTATCCATGAGCATGGAATGTTTTTCCATTTTCCTGTGTTCTCTCTGATGTCTTTGAGCAGTAGCATTTAATTCTCCCGGAAGAGGTCCTTCACTTACCTGGTTAGCTCTATTCCTAGGTATTTTATTCTTTTTGTAGCAATTGTGAATGGGAATTCATTTATGATTTGGCTCTCTGCTTGCTTGTTGGTAGTGTTTAGAATGCAGATTATTTCTGCATGTTGATTTTTGTATCTTCAGATTGTGCTGAAGTTGCTTATCAGCTTAAGAAGCTTTGGGGCTGAGACAATGGGGTTTTCTAGATCTAGGATCATGTCATCTGCAAATAAATATAATTTGACTTCCTCTTTTTCTGTTTGAATACCCTTTATTTCTTTCTCCTGCCTGATTGCCCTGGCCATAACTTCCAATATGTTGAATAGGAGTGGTGAGAGAGGGCATCCTTGTTTTGTGCTGGTTTTCAAGGGGAACGTTTCTGGCTTTTGCCCATTCAATATGATATTGGCTGCGAGTTTGTCATATATGGCTATTATTTTGAAGTATATTTCTTCAATATCTAGCCTACTGAGAGTTTTTAACATGAAGCAATATTAAATTTTATTGAAAGTCTTATCTGCATCTATTGAGATAAACATGTTTTTTTTTCATTTAAATCTGTTTATGTGATAATTCACATTTATTGATTTGCATATTTTGAACCAATTTTGCATCCTAGGGATGAAGCCAACTTCATCATGGTAGATAAGCTTTTTGATGTGCTGCTGGATTAGGCCTGACAGTATTTTCTTGAGAATTTTTGCATTTGTGTTCATCAAGGATATTTGCCTAAAGTTTTCATTTTGTTGTATCTCTGCCTGGTTTTTGTATCTGGATGATGTTGACCTCATAGAATGAGTTAGGGAGGAGTTCCTCCTTTTCGATTTTTTGGAATAGTTTCAGTAGAAATGGTACTAGCTCTTCTTTGTACCTCTGGTAGAATTCAGCTGTGAATCTGTGTGGTCCTGGGCTTTTTTTCTTTTTTTTTTTTTTTTTTTTGATTTGTAGGCTATATATTACTGCCTCAATTTCAGAACTCATTATTGATTTATTCAGGGATTCAGTTTTTTCTTCTTTCAGCCTTGGAAGGGTGAATATGTCCAGAAACTTACCAATTTTATTTAGATTTTCAAGTTTGTGTGCATAGAGGTGTTTATAGTATTCTCTGGTGCTTGTTTGTATTTCTGTGGGGTCAGTGGTGATATTCCCTTATCATTTCTAATTGCATTTGATTCGTTTTTCTTTTTTATTAGTCTATCTGGTGTTCTATTTTATTAATTTTTTTCAAAAAAACAGCTCCTGCTTTCATTGATTTTTGAAGTTTCTCATGTCTCGATCTCCTCTGATCTTGATTATTTATTGTCTTCAGCTAGCTTTGGGGTTCATTTGCTTTTGGTTCTCTAGTCATTTTAGTTGTGATGTTAGGTTGCTGATTTGAGATCTTTCTAGCTTTTCCGTCCTTTGCCCACTGTTTAATGGGATTTTTTGTTGTTGTTGTTGAGTCGTTGATTTCCTTATATATTATGTAATTTATACCAACATTGGTAAAACTGGAGGTCATTATGTTAAGGCTTAACACAAACAGATGATAAATATTTGAGTTGATGGATAACATAAATATCCTGATTTGATCATTACACATTCTATGCATCTATAAAAATATCACATGGAGCCCATAAACATATACAAATATTATGTGTCAATTAAAAATAAAAATAACAATCTAGTTTCTTTTCTGGCAGATATGGGAAAAAGAGAGAACATGAATATTATTTCAGACAAGCAGTATGAGATACTTATGAGCATCTCCACTAGGAAAAAGAGCCAAAAGGCAGGACATCTCTTCTGCTCTTGTGAATTATAGAAAAATGACAGAGAAAACTGACTCCAAACATCCAGTAGGATTGTGAAATAAAGGGTGAAGATTTTCAAGAAGGTAGAGAGAGGACATGCTGTGCTCCCCTCCATGTTTTGCTAGGTAGGGCCTCTTTCAGTTCGTGTGTCACATAAATGGCATTCAGAAGTTCTTCTGTGCTCTATGGAAGAATGTATGAAATCTGAGGGTGCCGTTAGTCAAGCTCGCTGGGAATTTTGCTGAAGTAAGTGTGAAGCTACCCTGAAACTAAAAGCTGCAGGACAGATAATTTGGGTCAGACCTATGGGAATATAAAATATATAAATGCTGGCAATAGCCAAGTTGAGGTGATGTGACTCCTCTGGGAAACCAGATTACAGATTGCGGCAGCCACCAACTTTGCCTGCAGAATGCCCAAGAATGCCCAAGAATAGGCTTTGCCCAACATCTTCACTGAAAACACTAGCCAGTATACATTCCCCAAGACATGATTATACAAACTTTCATACACAGATACTATATTGAAAAGAGTCAGAGGAAATATTTGAATATGAAATACTGAAATGTCATGAACAGATTGGATTGCATAAACTAATGATGCAAATCATTTGGCCATTCTGAGTTTCTCAATTCTCACAATACTACACGTGCAGTGTGTGTCTGTGTGTGTATGTGTACCTGAGCGTGAGTGTATTTAATAGTATACTTTCCTATAATTTGAGAGAAGAGCCCATGGGAGAAGAACAAATCAATTTTATAAGAGCAAAACTAAATTTTTTTGCCATCTAAATACAATGGGAGTAAATTTGCAACCTCATCATAGAAATTTAGAAATTTCAATTGAGATGACAATTCTCAAACAAAAATAAAAAATATGAGTTTGGGACGTGTAGAGTCCTTTATGCCTGCTTCCTGTCACTTGCCTGGCTATCACCCCCAAAATTAGGAGAGATTTGCCCTTTCAATTTTTAATTCGGATTGAAATCAAGTCATTCAAAACATAGTATTTTTATTAGTAGCCAAATAATCAAAATACAAGGGTCTCATAAATTTCCCACAAAAATTAGATTTAGCTTTAAGATATACCTTAAACAATAAATACCATTTGCAAAATTCCTTCTTTCATCTATTCCATCTCAATAGTTCATTAATACTGAAAAAATGTATTAATCCATTGTACAGAGGAAAAGACTGAGTGAGGCTCTCAATATTATATAAATTGTCTGTATTCACAGAGCCAGAAGGTCAGGATCTGGGGTCTGAATGAAGAGACAATGGCCTTTGTTTTCTATATAGTACTAATAATATCACACTTACAAGAGCAGGAAAAGTACTTGAAAATTTCATAACAGTTAAGAGGTAGTATCTGGGGAAAGGTGGAAGAAAGTCCTTGTACTGACAGACTATGGAAAAAAAGGATGTAGAAGACAGAGGTTGGGAACAATATAACTGGAGAAAATATGTAAAGGTGAATATAAGTTGTGGATATTACATAAAATTAATTATTAGAATTGCTTTACAATTTAATATCCAATAAAATCTAATGACAAAATTTTTAAATAAGTCAAAATAACTTCACTAGCCATTACTAGATCATATATATATATATACATAATATATATATATATATGGTATGTGTGTGTTATGTATAATCCAAATACCAATTATACATATATTATATATATAATGCATATATTATATGTGTAATAAGTCTATATCTAAGTATATAATTGGTACTTAGATTATTGGTCCCCAGTCAGTTCATATGAAGCATAGAACAACTACATACATTCCTAGATGTATGTCAATAAAAATTGCCATTGTCATTTTAAGGAACTTGTATTTCCTTAAAAATAGCAACATGAAATATATAAAAGTATAATACTCATTAGTAAAAGATAAATATATAGTCAAATACAGAATACTGTAATACTATAATGGTGGTGTGTAAATCACTTTTATCTTATTATAAGGGCTAAAAGACAAAGTATTAAGAATAATAGCTACAACAATTTATTGATTGATACACTATATAAAATGATATATATTGTGACATCAATAACATAAAATGGGGGATGTAAAAGTGAAGAGAGTTATTGTATGTGATTGAAATTAAATTATTACACATAAAGTAGACTATTATAACTATGGAATGTTTTATGAAGCCTTGGAGTATCTGAAAAATAATTTTTATAGAAGATACGCAAAATATAAAGATAATGGAATCAAAGCATATCACTACAAAATCAACAGAACACAAAGGAAGACAAAAGGAGAAAAAAAAGAGTAGCAAAAGAAGAATAAGGCATACAGAAAATAATTAACAAAATTCCAATAATGAGTTCTTCACTGTCAATCATTACTTTAAATGTAAGTGAATTAAAGCCCCCAATTATAAGACACAGAATACCTGAAAGGATTAAAAAATGAGATCCAAATTCATGTTGTCTACAAGACACTCACTTCAGATTTAAAGACACACATGGCCGGGTGCGGTGGCTCACTCCTGTAATCCCAGCACTTTGGGAGGCTGAGGTGGGTGGATCACAAGGTCAGGAGTTCGAGACCAGCCTGGTCAACATCGTGAAATCCCCTGTTTACTAAAAAAATCAAAAATTAGCTGGGCATGGTGGCGTATGCCTGTAATCCCAGCAACTCTGGAGGCTGAGGCGGGAGAATTGCTTGAGCCTGGGAGGCAGAGGTTGCAGTGAGCTGAGCCACTGCCCTCCAGCCTTGGCGACAGAGCAAGACTCCGTCTCAAAAATAAATAAAAATAAATAAATAAATAAATAAATACACACATATGCTGGAAGTGAAGGAATGGAAAAATATCTATGCAAATGTTAACCAAAAGACAAGAGATTTGGCTGCACTTTTATCAGACAAAATATGTTTTAAATCAAAAACTGTCACAAGACAATGAAGGACGCTATATAATGATAAAAGGTCAATTCCCCAGGAAGGTATAACAATTATAACTATATATGCATTCAACATCAGAGCACCTAAATATATAAAAGAAAATTCACAGAACTGAAGGGAGAGACAGCAATACAATACTAGTAAGAGACTTGAATATCTCACTTTCAACAGGCTAGAATATTTAGACAGAAAATCAATAAGGAAATAGTGGACTTGACCAACACTGTAGATCAAATGAACCTAAGAAACATATACAGAATATTCCACCCAACAGCAGCAGAATTCACTTTATTCTCAAGTACGTAAGAAACATTCTCCAATATAATATGTTTGGTCACAAAACAAGTCTTAGGAAATTGAAGAAGATAGAAATTATATCAACTATCTTTCCAATCATTATGGAAAGAAGATGGAAATTAATAACAGGAAGAAAATTTGAAAAAATAAAAAATATCTAGAAATTAAATAACATGCTCCTGAAATGAATTGGTCAAAAAATTAAAAAAGAAAAGGAAAGGAAACAAAAATATTGAACATACACACAGACACACACACATATACACACACACATTCTCACACACGTAGAGACACAGACGCATACACGCACACACAGAGAGATAAATGCATTTCTAACAAACTAAAAAGGATATACTCATGACAGTTACAATAATCATTTCTATTAAAAATAAAAGAGATTTGAATCTGCACTAAAACTTTTCCTTACTGAGAAAGGCAATTTGTTGCTAGAAAGGTAGCCATAAATAGCTGTCGACCCCAAAGGACTAGATTTTTGGTTTTTCTTGTTGCATGGGCTTCTATTTCTTCCCATGTTTCTGACTGCATATGTAATTTTACATTACAAATTTCTACAAACAAAAAAGTTTAATATAATGGAATTAATGGGATTTTATTCTTTATAAAGTGAAAAAGTAAAATATTAAAGAAAAATGTAGACAGATGATTATCAAAACAATTTGCATATGGAATATTTTCCATTGGAGTATATTAAAAAATCAAGAGAGATTAAACATATAAAGGGGAAACAATGATCCAATAACACTCAGAACACCACCAGAATTTGCCACATTCTTAAAACTTATTCAGAATTCAGTGGAATAGGAAATGAGAAAATATAGTAATGCAATCCTACATAAATAAGGTAGGCAAATAAACAATCCACAAATGTGGCAAAGCTTGATATAAGAAAAATGAAAATTGATATTTAAAGCTCTATTTTCTGACAAATTAAGTGTAGTTTAAAAAAATTACATGCCCATATGTGTGTACAAGAGCAACTTTTCTTGATTACTACATTTCATTTGTAAATAATCTCTTAAAATTTAATACATATTTCCACATAGAAAGGATTCTAAACATTGTTATTTACCTAATAATCAAATAGCCAGATTAAATGTGAAGGATTCTACGTGTAATTACTACAACTAAATCAACAAACTTTAAAAATATTTTTAAATGGCCTTTCATAGTCTATGAGTGAAAAACTTACTGAAGGCAGATAATAGGATAAGAATATGGTTCACTTTTGTGGCTAACTTACTATAAAAAGTGCCTGTTAGGAAATATCCCATAGTACTATGCACACATTTAAACTAATCACGTTATGTTGCAATTATTTCTTTACAGTAACCAGACACAACACAAATAAATGGAAAAAATATTCCATGCTCATGGATTCGAAGAATCAATATTGTTAAAATGACCATACTGCCCAAAGTAATTTATAAATTAAATGTTATTCCTTTCAAACTACTAACATCATTCTTCACAGAATTAGAAAATAAAAACTATTCTAAAATTCATAGAGAACCTAAAAAGAACCAAATAGCCAAAGCAATCCTAAACAAAAAGGACAAAGCCAGAGGCATTACACTACCTGACTTCAGACTATACTATAAAGCCACAGTAACAAAACAGCTTGGAACTTGTACAAAAGCAGACAGATAGACTAATGGAACAAAATGGAAAACTCAGAAATAAAGTCACACACCCTACAATGATTTGATCTTCAACATGACCAACAAAAATAAGCAATGAGGAAAGGCCTCCCTATTCAATAAATGGTGTTGGGATAGCTGGTTAGCCATATGCAAAAGATTGAAGCTGAACCCCTGTGTTTCACCATATATAAAAATTATCTCAAAATGGATTAATGATTTAAATGTGAGACCTGAAACTATAAAAATTCTGTAAGACAACCTTGAAAATATTTTTCTCAACATCAGCCTTGGCAAACAATTTTTGGTTAAGTACCCAAAATAAATTGCAACAAAACAAAAATGGGCAAATGGGATCTAATTAAACTAAAGAGCTTTTGTACAGAAAAAGAAACTATCAATAGAGAAAGCAGACAAACTACAGTATGGGAGAAGATATTCACAAACTATGTATCTGACAAAGGTATAATTTCTAGAATCTATAGGAAACTTAAACCAACAAGAGAAAAATAAGTCCATTAAAAAATGGGCAAAGTACATGAACAGACACTTCTCAAAAGAAGACATACAGGTGGCCAACAACATATGTACAAATATTTCATATAGCTAATCATCAGACAATGCAAATCAAAACCACAATGGGATACCATTTCACACCAGCCAGATTAGCTATAATTACAAAGTCAAAAAACAACACTGTGAATAAAAGGGAATACTTACACACTGTTGATGGAAATGTAAAATGGTTGAGCCACTGGTGAAAACAGTTTGGAGATTTCCCAAAGAACTGAAAAAAGGGCTACTGTTCAAACAAACAATCCCATTACTGAGTATATATACTCAAAAGAAAATATATCATTCTGCCAAAAAAAAAAACACATGCACTCATATGTTCATCAATGCATTATTCACATTAGCAAAGACATGGAATATCAAACCAGGTGCCCACCAATAATAGAATGGATAAACATGTACACTATAGAATACTATGCAGCCGTGAAAAAGAATGATATTATGTCCTTTGCAGCAACATGGATGGAGCTGGAGGCCATAATACTGAGAAAATTAATACAGGAATAGAAAACCAAATACCACATGTTCTCACTTATAAGTGGGAGATAAACATTGAGCTCACATGGACATAAACATGGGAACAATAGACACTGTGGACTATTAGAATGTGGAGGGAGGAGGGTGGTTTTAAAAACTACGTATTGGGTATTATGCCTGCTACTAGGGTGAAGGATGCATTTTCCAAACCTCAGCATCATTCAATATTCTAATGTAACAAATCTGTGCAGATACCTCTTGTAACTAACAAGTTACATTTTTAGAAAATAATAAAAAATTGGTATTAATCATAAAAAATAATATGACTAATTAAAATACTTCTATAAGTTGAAATCACAGCCAGAAATTTATCTTTAAATCAATTCAGGATTATCCATTGCCAACAATAAATGGTATTTCAATGACTATATTCCAGATTGTCCGGGCCAGAACTTCCAACACTGTGTTGAATAGGAGTGGTGAGAGAGGGCATCCCTGTCTTGTGCCAGTTTTCAAAGGGAATGCTTCCAGTTTTTGCCCATTCAGCATGATATTGGCTGTGTGTTTGTCATAAATAGCCCTTATTATTTTGAGATACGTCCCATCAATACCTAATTTATTGAGAGTTTTTAGCATGAAGGGGTGTTGAATTTTATCAAAGGCCTTTCTGCATCTGTTGAGATAATCATGTGGTTTTTGTCTTTGGTTCTGTTTATATGCTGGATTATGTTTATTGATTTTTGTATGTTGAACCAGCCTTGCATCCCAGGGATGAAGTCCACTTGATCATGGTGGACAAGCTTTTTGATGTGCTGCTGGATTCGGTTTGCCAGCATTTTATTGAGGACTTTTGCATCGATGCTCATCAGGGATATTGGTCTAAAATTCTCTTTTTTGGTTGTGTCTCTGCCGGGCTTTGGTATCAGGATGATGCTGGCCTCATAAAATGAATTAGGGAGGATTCCCTCTTTTTCTATTGATTGGAATAGTTTCAGAAGGAATGGTACCAGCTCCTCCATATACATCTGGTAGAAATTGGCTGTGAATCTCTCTGGTCCTGGACTTTTTTTGGTTGGTAGGCTATTAATTATTGCCTCAATTTCAGAGCCTGTTATTGGTCTATTCAGGGATTCAAGTTCTTCCTGGTTTAGTCTTGGGAGGGTGTATGTGTCCAGGAATTTATCCATTTCTTCTAGATTTTCTAGTTTATATGCATAGAGGTGTTTATAGTATTCTCTGATGGTAGTTTGTATTTCTGTGGGATCAGTGGGAAGTTCTGGCCAGGGCAATCAGGCAGGAGAAAGAAATAAAGGGTATTCAATTAGGAAAAGAGAAAGTCAAATTGTCCCTGTTTGCAGATTACATGATTGCATATTTAGAAAACACCATCCTCTCAACCCAAAATCTCCTTAAGCTGATAACCGACTTCAGCAAAGTCTCAGGATACAAAATCAATGTGAAAAATCACAAGCATTCTTATACACCAATAACAGACAAACAGAGAGCCAAATCATGAGTGAACTCCCATTCACAATTTCTTCAAAGAGAGTAAAATACCTAGTAATCCAACTTACAAAGGATGTGAAGGACCTCTTCAAGGAGAGCTACAAACCACTGGTCAATGAAATAAAAGAGGACAGAAACAAATGGAAGAACATTCCATGATCATGGATAGGAAGAATCAATATCCTGAAAATGGCCATACTGCCCAAGGTAATTTATAGATTCAGTGCCATCCCTATCAAGCTACCAATGACTTTCTTCACAGAATTGCAAAAAAACTACTTTAAAGTTCATATGGAACCAAAAAAGAGCCCGCATTGCCAAGACAGTCCTAAGCCAAAAGAACAAATCTGGAGGCATCACGTTACCTGACTTCAAACTATACTATGAGATTACAGTAATGAAAACAGCATGGTACTGGTACCAAAACAGAGATATAGGTCAATGGAACAGAACAGAGCCCTCAGAAATAATACCACACATCTACAACCATCTGATCTTTGACAAACCTGACAAAAACAAGAAATGGGGAAAGGATTCCCTATTTAATAAATGCTGTTGGGAAAACTGGCCAGCCATATATAGAAAGCTGAAACTGGATCCCTTCCTTACACCTTATACAAAAATTAATTCAAGATGAATTAAAGACTTAAATGTTAGACCTAAAACCATAAAAACCCTAGAAGAAAACCTAGGCAATACCATTCAGGACATAGGCATGGGCAAGGACTTCATGTCTAAAACACCAAAAGCAATGGCAACAAAAGCCAAAATTGACAAATGGGGTCTAATTAAACTAAAGAGATTCTGCACAGCAAAAGAAACCATCATCAGAGTGAACAGGCAACCTACAGAATGGGAGAAAATTTTTGCCATCTACTCATCTGACAAAGGGCTAATATCCAGAATCTACAAAGAACTCAAACAAATTTACAAGAAAAAAACAAATAACCCCATCAACAAGTATACAAAGGATATGAACAGACACTTCTCAAAAGAAGACATTTATGCAGCCAAAAGACACATTAAAAAAATGCTCATCATCACTGGCCATCAGAGAAATGCAAATCAAAACCACAATGAGATACCATGGCACACCAGTTAGAATGGCCATCATTTAAAAAGTCAGGAAACAACAGATGCTGGAGAGGATGAGGAGAAATGGGAACACTTTTACACTGTTGGTGGGACGGTAAACTGTTTCAACCATTGTAGAAGACAGTGTGGTGATTGCTCAAGGATCTAAAACTAGAAATACCATTTGACCCAGCCATCCCATTACTGGGTATATACCCAAAGGATTATAAATTATGCTGCTATAAAGACACATGCACATGTATGTTTATTGCAGCACTATCCACAATAGCAAAGACTTGGAACCAACCCAAATGTCCAACAACGATAGACTGGATTAAGAAAATGTGGCACATATACACCATGGAATACTATGCAGCCATAAAAAATGATGAGTTCATATCCTTTGTAGGGACATGGATGAAACTGGAAACCATCATTCTTAGTAAACTATCACAAGGACAAAAAACCAAACACCGCATGTTCTCACTCATAAGTGAGAATTGAACAATGAGAACACATGGACACAGGAAGGGGAACATCACACTCTGGGGACTGTTGTGGGGTGGGGGGAGGGGGGAGGGACAGCATTAGGAGATATACCTAATGCTAAATGACGAGTTAATGGGTGCAGCACACCAACGTGGCACGTGGATACATATGTAACAAACCTGCACATTGTGCACATGTACCCTAAATCTTAAAGTATAATAATAATAATAATAATAAAAAGAAATTCAAAAAAATAAGTGAATGAAATAAAAAACTAAAAAAAAAAAACTAAAAAATTAAAAATAAAATAAAAAATGACTATATTCCAGCAATGTTTTCCATAATTCTAAAACCTGCCTAAACTACAGGTCATTCCACATTGTGGTTCAGGTTGGGAATGAGTAATTCCAGGCTGTATATGACAGGACTGCTTCATTCAGTATTCTTAGCAAAATATCCAATTAATGAGAAGAAATCCCCCCCCCATAAGTAGCTTTACTTTAGCTATATCAATTGCAGGAAAAAGCATTTTGAAATATCATTTTTACGTTCAAGTTTTCTAAAGAACCAGGCAGTTAAAAGAAGAAAGTATAATGCCAATTGTGTTAAATTCTTTAATACATTTTATTATATTATAGACAAAAAAATAAAAAATTATGCAGCATAAATATTTTCCATATTTTTTGTTCTGTTAAGATAAAAAGTAGAGTGTCATTTTACCACTGTATGAAAAGAATTGGACTAGGTAGATAAAACACTCTTCTCAGAATAATAGGAAAGTGTTAAAGTGATACTTAATACATTTGCTCTGAGTGTTCTATTAATATTTAAAGATAACTCAAGATTTTAGAAGCCAGTGGTTTCCAAATTAGGCAGTAGCAGAGCTGTGAATAGATTTCATAAGGTATCAGGGTTTGAAGACTCCTTTAAAGGCTTCTAGTAAGTGCTTACACAATGTTTGGATTTCTTCTACTAGATCGCCACCAAGTGGTTGCAGTCTATGCCCCAAATCCTATAGTGGCAGAGAACTCACCATCTCTTGCGGCAGCACCTTCCCGTCAAGACTATTACAGAGTTCATCTTTTTGAACCAAAATTTATTTTCATGTAATCATGTAATTTTTTTTTTAACGGAGTCTCACTCTGTCGCCCAGGCTAGAGTGCAGTGGCACGATCTTGGCTCACTACAAGCTCCGTCTCCCGGGTTCACATCATTCTCCTGCCTCAGCCTCCCGAGTAGCTGGGACTACAGGTGCCCACCACCACGCTTGGCTAATTTTTTGTATTTTTAGTAGAGACGGGGTTTCACCATATTAGTCAGGATGGTCTTGATCTCCTGACCTCGTGATCTGCCAGCCTTGGCCTCCCAAAGTGCTGGGATTACAGGCGTGAGCCACCACGCCCGGCCATCTTCATGTAATTTTTAGTAACTATATCACATTGGACCACATAAAACAATTTCACTTGTGTTTCTATTATGCAGTTGTAAACAATATATTCACTTGTTTCTTTGCTTTTCTGTCTACTCATTATTTTGTGAAGTACTGGAAGGCTTGATCCTCAGTTTAGTAATCTTTGTATCCCTAGCACTTAATATGGAGCCAGACACACAGTGGATATACAGAATAAAAGATTCTTAAATAAATGAATTATATCTGAAATGCAAGCTTATTCAAAAAGCATTTTGCCAAAAAAGTGGTATTGAGAATTGTGAGAAATCCTAAAAGAGTTAGTGAGGAATGAATTAAGGGACTGCTGTTGAGAGGCATGATCAACATTGCCAAACCTCTTCTTGACATTGAATCCAAAGCAAGGTCTGGAAGCCAGATGTTTTATGTGGTCACTTGGGCAGTGATTATATCCAAACAGGAAAAGAATGTTCTTAGGTTGGTGGGTGTTTAAAGAGAAGTAGTAATCAAGAGTACAATGTTCTAATACTATTTTCTTTTAAGATTCACTGAGAAATTATGATAATATCAAAATTTAATGAGATTTTATATCTATTTTCTTGTGAATGTAGAATTAATTCCAAAATGCGTCAAAAAACTTTTTTTTTTTTGTATTTTGACTGTATGAATGTTTATATCCTGCCTGTGATATACTATAGTTCTACAATATGTCACAATTGGAATAAACTGAGTAAAGAGTGCATGGGATCTCTCTGTACTATTCGTTCAAATTTTCATGTGAATTAGCTGGGCGCGATGGCTCCCGCCTGTAATCCCAGCACTTTGGGAGGCCGAGGTGGGCGGATCATGAGGTCAGGAAATCGAGACCATCCTGGCTAACACGGTGAACCGGCGTCTCTACTAAAAAATACAAAAAAATTCGCCGGGCGTGGTGGCTGGCGCCTGTAGTCCCAGCTACTCGGGAGGCTGAGGCAGGAGAACGGCGTGAACCTGGGAGGTGGAGCTTTCAGTGAGCCGAGATTGCGCCACTGCACTCCAGCCTGGGCGACAGAACAGGACTCCTTCTCAAAAAAAAATAAAAATAAAAATAAAAATAAATTCATGGTAATCTAAAATTATCTCAAAATTAAATGTTTATTTTTAAACATATGTAAAAAACAGAATAAGAAAGATCAAAACTATAACAAACATGAAATAGATTCATTGCATGACATACCTAGAATTTTAAAAAATGTGTTTAGACATGATCCCCAAAAAGTGGACCAAGCATCATGACACAGCTTTTTACTTGTTACTGCTACTATGGTTTACAAACTGCCTGTTATACCCACTGGCAGAAGAGGACAAGCTTGTGTGATATCCAGTTCTCCAAACCAGTGGTTATCAACCACTATGTCATCACACCGTGACAAGCAGTGAAGGACTGAGAGAAAGGGGGTGAATTAGAGCACAGCATTACATGTGCCCCATGTCTCAGTCTGTTATCTCAGCTATTTATGTCTCACCCACAAGAATGAGTTGCACATTGAACACTGTCCTACGTGTGAGTCACAGCCTCAACACTGTCATGACTGATTCAGATACACATATACCTTTCTCTTCATCAGCAAAATGGTTTGTAATTTAAGGATTTGAGCAAAGGTGACATTAGCTTTATTACTTACATTTACAAGCCCTCAAATACCTCTGCCACTAAATAACATTTTGCTATTTCTTTAGGCATTGCTTATTTCATAAGGAATTGAAGAAATTTGAATGAACTTAAATGTCTGGTTCAAGAGAAAATTATGAATAATTTTGTTTACTTTCTTCCTTTAAAGTAAATAAATAAACAAATAAGTAAATATCGTCTTGTATCAACAGAAAATATTATCAACAGTGAAAAATCCTGCAACACAACTGATACTGGAAATAGATGCAATCAGTAGATTTCTGGAAATAGATAATATATAAGATCATCATACTAATGGGTAAAATGATACATGGAATTACAAGGGAGGAAAGAAAGAAAGCAGTTGTTTCCATAAGGGAACTACAGAAAGTGCTGTATTTAGATTATAAAGTCATTCTAAAATTGGCACTTAGAGAGAATAGGTCCACAGCCTGCTTGTCTATTCCTCTACCCATGCATTTTTTAAATGAAGACTGTAAGACTATTTTTCTTCCAGTTTTACAGTGTGCCTCCAATTTGGGGAGAGAAAATTGGAGACTTCTGATTTCAAAATGAAAAGACAAGAGTTGTCTATACCAATGGCATATTCTTTTATTCACAAATTTGGAGGGGTAGCATGAATTAAAAAAGAATCATATCTAGGCATGCTTTGGTTAAATTTTAGAAAATCAAAATATAGCTCAGGTCCTAATAGATCTCAGAAAGGAAAATGCAGAACCAGGTTCTTCATCAGCAATACTATGTGCAAATAATAATAAGAGAAAATATTGCTCAAATTTCTGAGGAACAAAAGTATTTTCTTCAACCTATAATTGTATACCATGAAAAATTGAGAATGCATTTTTAGACATAAAATATTTCAGAATTTTTCAGAAATATGTTAAGTAATTACTCCAGGATTTCAGAGGTAAAGTATATTGTGGATTTGCTGAGCCATTTTTTAAAACTATGATACTAACTATATAGATTTACATATACATATATGACTGTGTATATATATCTGGGCATGTTTTTACATATAACTATATATGCACATAAACAAATTTGTGGTGACAGATGTATAACAAAGCCACAAGGAAATTATTTTAAATTAGATGAGAAATTTGGAACAATACATGAAAAATAGCTTCAAGAAGAAAATGTATTGAACATCGAACACAGTGTTTCTATTTAAAGCAGGAAGCTAGTTACAGCTTTGGCTGTGTCCCTGCCCAAATCTCATCTTGAATTGTAGCTCTCGTTATTCCCACATGTTGTGGGGAGAACGTGGTGGGAGATAATTGGATCATGGGGGCTGTTTTCCCCATACTGTTCTCGTGGTAGTGAGTAAGTCTCATGAAATCTGATGGTTTTATAAGGAGAAGACCCTTTCACTTGGTTCTCATTCTCTCTCTTGCCTGCCACCATGTAATATGTGCATTTTGCCTTCTGCCATGATTGTGAGGCCTCCCCAGCCATGTGGAACTGTGAGTCCACTAAACCTCTTTTCCTTTATAAATTATCCAATCTCCGGTATGTCTTTATCAGCAGTGTGAGAATGGACTAATACATAGAGTTTGTGCAATAATAATAAATAGAAGAAATAGAATTGGAAACTCCAAAAAATAGAAAAGTCATGATATAATCAATATTAAAATTAAATAAAACTTTCTGTAATTTAAAAATAGTCATAGCACTTAAGAAAAAATAATCCATTGTTTAAATCTTAGAATGTTCTCCATGATTTGATTCAAAGTTGATAGCTTGTAACATAGATGATTAACTATCTTCGTATTACTTTTTTGACCTATTACTTTCATGTGTATTTATTTGCTATTATCACAATAATACTATATGTATGTTAAAAAAATTAAGGAATATAGAATAGTTGATTATGTTATGATGAATATTCTAATTACTATTGCTAAAAAAGTAATTACTGCAAAACTTAGAGGCTTAAAAGAAGCCCTTTATATGATAATGAGTGTATTAATTAGAATTTATTTAAAGTTTCCTTCTATTTTAAATTACGTCTTTTTTCTCCTCTAGATTAACTTGTTTATCTTTCTTTGTCATGCTAGTGACATTCCCTATATGTCAAGTGAATCTAATAATATCATTGTGGTTATAAATAAAAGAAAAATAGTGGGAGCGGGTTCCCTCTGCTATTAGATGAATAGTACTACCTTGATTGGCCACTCTATTGAGAATAAACTCTGAGTGATATGCAAGTTTTGTGAGATGGCAGCATTCAGGTTACAACGCATGGTCCTAAATGTGTTGTAAGGCCAGGAAGGGCTGGCCTTGTTCTGACGCATTCACAGCAATACTAGCATTATTTCTATAGAAAATTATTAATTTTTTTAAATTTCACATAAAGGACATAGAGATTTTCTCAGGTAATAAACCTCTTATTAGCTCTACTCTGGGGAGGAGAGTTTAGGATGGCCAAGAAACATAGTTACACTATACAGAACTTCAAGTAACCCTTCTCAGTCCCACTCTCAGTTGTCCCTGCTGATGTCAGGACAAATAGCTAGCATTGCAGTAACCAAATTGCTTCCTGCCGTTATTTGCAGGCACATGTTGAGGCCTTCTATCACGTGTATTGTTTCCTCTAACAAAAATAAGTAAAAATATTTTGCTGTCAATGACTACTTCTCCCATTATTTAATTATTATGGGGCCATCCACGTATTCCTAATCTGTTTATCTCCAATGATGAGCACAGTTAATTATGTCGTTTCATAATAAAGGTGACTATAGGGAAAACTAAATATGTCGTGTGTGTGTGTGCGTGTGTGTGTTGAGGGTGAGGGATGGGTGTGCATACACATATAAACTCAAATAATTGAAAAAGAAGGAAAAGAGTTGGGTGTCTGTAGAAATGTACTAAATTCCTCATAGTTTTATTTATGAGAGAAAAAAATACCAAATGAATAAATAAAAAAATAGAGGTAAAAGCTTTAGAGATAAAAATAATTACAAAAAAATTAGAAGCGAAACAACTATCTCTTTTATTATTATTATTATTATTCTACTTTAAGTTCTGGAATACATGTGCAGAATGTGCACATTTGTTACATAGGTATACATGTGCCATGGTGGTTTGCTGCACCCATTAACCTGTCATCTACATTAGGTATTTCTCCTTATGCTATCACTCCCCTACCCTCCCATCCCCGACAGGCCTCAGTGTGTGATTTTCCCCTCCCTGTGTCCATGTGTTCTCATTGTTCAACTCCCACTTATGTGTGAGAACATGCAGTGTTTGGGTTTCTGTTCCTGTGTTGGTATGCTGAGGATGATGGCTTCCAGTTTCATCCATGGCCCTGGAAAGGACATAATCTCATTATTTTTTATGGCTGCATAGTATTCCATGGTGCATATGTGCCACATTTTCCTTATCCAGTCTATCATTGATGGGCATTTGGGTTGGTTCCAAGTCTTTGATATTGTGAACACTGTTTCAGTAAACATACGCGTGCATGTGTCTTCATAGTAGAATGATTTATAAACCTTTGGGTATATACCCAGTAATGGGATTGCTGGGTTAAATGGTATTTTTAGTTCTAGATCCTTGAGGAATCGCCACACTGTCTTCCACAATGGTTGAACTAATTTACACTACCACCAACAGTGCAAAAGCATTCCTATTTCTCCACATCCTCTCCAGTATCTGTTGTTTCCTGACTTTTTAATGATCACCATTCTGACTGGCCTGAGATGGTATCTCATTGTGGTTTCGATTTGCATTTCTCTGATGGCCAGTGATGATGAGCATTTTTTCATGTGTCTACCGGCTGCATAAATGTCTTCTTTTGAGAAGTGTGTGTTCATATTCTTCGCCCATTTTTAATGGGGTTGTTTTGTTCTTGTAAATTTTTTTTTTTTTTTTTTTTTTGAGACGGAGTCTCGCTCTGTCGCCCAGGCTGGAGTGCAGTGGCACAATCTCGGCTCACTGTAAGCTCAGCCTCCTGGGTTCACGCCATTCTCCTGCCTCAGCCTCTCTGAGTAGCTGGGACTACAGGCGCCTGCCACCACGCCCGGCTAATTTTTTGTATTTTTAGTAGAGACGGAGTTTCACCGTGGTCTTGATCTCCTGACCTCGTGATTTGCCCTCCTCGGCCTCCCAAAGTGCTGGGATTACAAGCGTGAACCACCCTGCCTGGCCTTGTTCTTGTAAATTTGTTTAAGGTCCTTGCAGATTCTAGATATCAGCCCTTTGTCAGATGATTAGATTGCAAAAATTTTCTCCATTCTGTAGGTTGCCTGTTCATTCTGATAATAGTTTATTTTGCTGTGCAGAAGCTCTTTAGTTCAGTTAGATCTCCTTTGTCAATTTTGGCTTCTGTTGCATTTGCTTTTGGTGTTTTAGTAATAAAGTATTTGCCCATGCCTATGTCCTGAATGGTATTGCCTAGGTTTTCTTCTAGAGTTTTTATGGATTTAGGTCTTACACTTAAGTCTTCAATCCATCTTGAGTTAATTTTTGTATAAGGTGTAAGGAAGGGATCCAGTTTCTGTTTTCTGCATACGGCTAGCCAGTTTTCCCAACAGCATTTATTAAATAGGGAATCCTTTCCCCATTTCTTGTTTTTGTCAGGTTTGTTGTAGATCAGATGGTTGTAGATGTGTGGTATTATTTCTGAGGCCTCTGTTCTGTTCCATTGGTCTATATATCTGTTTTGGTACCAGTACCATGCTGTTTTTATTACTGTTGCCTTGTAATATGGTTTGAGGTTAGGTAGTGTGATGCCTCCAAGGATTTTTTTTTTTTTTTTTTTTTTTTTTTTGCTTAGAATTGTTTTGTCTATATGGGCTCTTTTTTTGCTTCCATATGAATTTAAAAGTAGATTTTTCTAATTCTGTGAAGGCAGTCATTGGTAGTTTGATGGGGATAGCATTGAATCTGTAAGTTACTTTGGGCAGTATGGCCATTTTCACAACTTTGATTCTTTCTATCCATGAACATGGAATATTTTTCAATGTGTTTGCGTCCTTTCTTATTTCCTTGAGCAGTGGTTTGTAGTTCTCCTTGAAGGGGTTCTTCACATCCCTTCTAAGTTATATTCCTAGGTATTTTATTCTCTTTGTAGCAATTGTGTATGGGAGTTCACTGATGATTTGGCTGTCTGTTTCTCTATTATTGGTGTATAGGAATGCTTGTGATTTTTCACATTGATTTTGTATCATGAGACTTTGCTGAATTTGCTTATCAGCTTAAGGAGAGTTTGGACTGAGACGATGGGGTTTTCTAAATATACAATCATATCATCTGCAAACAGAGATAATTTGACTTCCTCTCTTCCTATTTGAATATCTTTATTTCTTTCGCTTGCCCGGTTGCCCTGGCCAAAACTTCCAATACTATGTTGAAGAGGAGTGGTGAGAAAGAGCATCCTTGTCTTGTGCAGGTTTTCAATGGGAATGCTTTCAGCTTTTGCCCATTCAGTATAATATTGGCTCTGGGTTTGTCATAAATAGTTCTTATTATTTTGAGATACATTCCATCAATGCCTAGTTTATTGAGAGTTTTTAGCATGAAGGGATGTTGAATTTTATCAAAGGCCTTTTCTGCATCTATTGAGATAATCACGTGGTTTTTGTCATTGGTTCTGTTTATGTGATGGATTACATTTATTGATTTGCATATGTTGAACCAGCCTTGCATCCCAGGGTTGAAGCCAACTTTATCGTGGTGGATAAGCTTTTTGATGTGCTGCTGGGTTTGGTTTGCCAGTGTTTTATTGAGGATTTTTGCATCGATGTTCATCAGGGATATTGGTCTAAAATTCTCTTTTTTTGTTGTGTCTCTGCCAGGCTTTGGTATCAGGATGATGCTGGCCTCATAAAATGAATTAGGGAGGATTCTCTCTTTTCTATTGTTTAGAATAGTTTCAGAAGGAATGGTACCAGCTCCTCTTTGTACCTCTGGTAGAATCGGCTGTGAATTTTTCAGGTCCTGGGCTTTTTTTTTGGTTGGTGGGGTATTAATTACTGCCTCAATTTCAGAACTTGTTATTGGTCTATTCAGGGATTTGACTTCTTCCTGGTTTAGTCTTGGGAGGGTGTATGAGCCCAGTAATTTATCTGTTTCTTCTAGATTTTCTAGTTTACTTGAGTAGAGGTATTTATAGTATTCTCTGATGGTAGTTTGTATTTCTGTGGGATCAGTGGTGATATCCCTTTTATCATTTTTTATTGTGCCTATTTGATTCTTTTCTCTTTTCTTCCTTATTAGTCTAGCTAGCTTTTTTGTTAATCTTTTCAAAAAACCAGTTCCCGGATTCACTGATTTTTTTGAATGTTTTTTCGTGTCTCTGTCTCATTCAGTTCTGCTCAAAACAACTATCAATTGAAAGTGGTTTCAGGCTGCGGACAGAGGCACGATGGAGAGATCTGGAATCTTTTATTACATTTTAAATTATTTTAAAATTTATTTTTTACATTTAAAATTTCTTTGCTGTATTCTTCAAGTATGTATGTTTGCATTTATAACTGAATAAGATAAAATAAGACAGTGCCTACCTAGTACTATCTGGGGCATAAGGAACCTCAGCTATCAGATATTTAGCATTTCATCTCATTATAATGCCTTTCCTAAAGAGGTGATAGATATAGTTAGTTGTGGCTGATGTATTTAAGTTTTTCAATCTCAGCTGCAAATGTAATTTTTATTTTAAATGTATTAATCGTTTGTCTTATCTTAGTAATACCAAACACTTTATATATTTAACTTTTTCTGTTCTGACTCCAAACATAGTAAGAAATCTTCTGACTTATTACCCTTACTATGTACAAAGTGGATCTGCTTGCCCATGGAAAGAAATGTGATCAACATGTTGGTTTTAAGAATCAAAAATTCGGTAAAAATAAATTGACAAATGAATAAAAGTATCTAATGTATCAGTAAAAATACTGATGTTTTTGTCCTTTATCATCTAAGAAACATACAATGAGACTTAAAATATATGTATAGAAAATAGAACCTAATTTGTACTTATCATCTCATTATTAGTTTTCAGATTCAAATATTATCATTCCAGTGTAGACTGTATTTCACTTAAAATTAAGACAAACTAATTTTGTGTTCATGTGTCAGTTTAATACCATATTACAAACTGTGTTATATAATCTCTCATAAACTTACTTTATTTTATAATATAGAATCTCATCATACAAATATTAAAAATACTCTCGCTGTACACCTTATAACCTTTGGTTCATATTTTAGATTAATTTCCAAATAACTGCTCTTATAACTATGCAAGTTATAAAAAGAAACTATAATCTTAATGAGGAATATTTTATCAGTGACACTGCTGGAGCTAGAGATTACAATTCTTTTTTAATTTTTTTATTTTAGTACAAAAATATACTATAATATGATATTTTAGCATAAAACATATTAAGCTAATATAATTAACTTACTTTCATGATAAATATTTCAAAATATACTTTCAAAATATACAGGTAATTGAGTAGTGAAGTAGTGTTTTTATCTATATCAGCATAGATGTATTTTGGTTTGCTAAAACTATTTAGCAAATCCTGGTTATTTTATAATCCTTCCACTTCCAGATCAAATGTGGGTCTTAAGGCATAAAAATGACAATATAATTTAAAAATTATTTTAAAATAAGAACAATGTTATCCAAGTAAAAACAAAGTCTAAGTCAATCAGATTTAATATTGACATCTAACATAATTTTAAGAATGCTTTGACTTCCCATTTTCCGAGGATTGAAAAGTGTGGTGATGCTGTATTTCTTAAAACTATTTATTACTAATAATTTTTATGTTTTTTCATTTATTTTACAGAGTAAAGTTCATCGTTTGTTTTTGTTTGTTTGTTGTTGCTGTTTTCTTTTGGAAACCACAGTATTTCATTTTTAAAAAAGAAAATACTCATGCTGCCAGGTTGCATGGATTGTGCTTGTACTGGTCTGTTCTAGAAGCCAAAAGGAAGAAAAGAGTTAACAGGTACGTTCCCTAGCCCCAGGGATGTCTGAAGGTTTTAACCTCCATTAAATCTTCCCTGAAAAAAATAACTCAATAATTTTACGAGCATTCATATTCCAGGACCACATAAATGAAAGTTTTCCAGGGGTTATAATATATAGGAACAAGTAAATATTTCTTATTATCAAGATTATTTATCAAGTACAGAGGGAAAAAAGTGTTGGTGAACTATAATCGTTCCAGATAATGGAAGCTGGACTTGTCCCCCTGAAGAGGTTACATATTTATCATGAGGAAATAAAAGTTAAGGAGCTGATGGCTTCTCTCATTTGGCATAGTCTGCATAAGCTCAGTATGTCCAAAGTCACAGGGATCTGGGTACATCAGCACATATGCCTGGCTCTGCTCTACTGTGGCTGAAGTCTATGTATATGTGGTGCTCATTGAAGGCTATTGTGTTTCACACATTAAATTTTTAACCTAAACTCAAGAACTACTGTTGGTCAGGTAGAGGGGAAATTTTACCAAGCAAAGTTTTCCTTCATAGTTTGTTTGCTCTAAACCTAGAATAACACAATATACATTTGGGCCAAACTAAGCCAAACAAAACAAAACAAAATAAAGCACATCACACATTTTAAAAATTATATTAAAGTATCAAATCGTTTTTTATGTTACTTTTAGGCATTTAATTGCTAGACTCCAATAAATATTTTTTTAAATGGGAAAAATTAAATCTACATTTAGGTAAGACTCAAGTCCATTTTAAGAGATCTAAAATATGTAAAGAATTTTGCTTATTAAAGTTAGCATTCTTGGAAAACTTTGTTCAAAGATTATTTTATGTAATGTTAGTTTGCAGACTGCACATCCTTCTATGCCTTTGCAAAGTAATCAAAGTTCCTATGTTCACTAGGCTAGGTCTTGTGGCACCAAAAATGTGAGAATTTATGAAGAGAAAATGTCATCAGATATAATTAGCAGAACAGCTAGTTAATTAATATAATTAAACAGACAGCTCATATGCCTTAATGAAATTTCATATTTTAAATGCCTATCTTTTGTTTTAATCTACATATTTTGATGAATTATATGCTTTTTAAATTCTTAATCACTGATCTATATATCAATCAATCTTTATGAAAGCCCACATAATTACAAGAGATTCAACTATATATTGAATATTTATAATATATTTAATATTTATATGACTTACTTTGCATTGAAGAGACATTTAAAAGTAGAACAAATTTTCTGCTAAGTTCATGTAGCATAAATATAAGAAATTTAGCTAAAGGGATTTTTAGATCAATACATTTGGTAAAGAGACTTACACACACACACACACACACACACACACACAAGAACATGTATTTGAAGTTCAAGTTTTTAAAAGATAAAATTCAAAATACGAATTCAGCAAATATTTCAAAATAAAATTTTCAAAATTAGATTGTTAGCTCCACAGAATTTAATTTTCCTACCTTCCTCTAATTACTTCAAATGTTTAAAGCCATATATTTAAGAACAGATGCTGTATTGAGTTATATGCTCTTGTGCCTGTACCAAACAAGAATTATAAGGATATATAATAGAATTTTCATTTTTTAGGTAGTCTGCCAGGGGCCACAAGACAAGCGTTTTACTTTGTTAAGTTCATTCAAATGGAGGAAAAACATTTTTGAAAAATGAAAATGGAAGTACTTACTTTGTAAGGATAATTACTTTATTCTAGAAATAATATTCCCAAAAGCATAGCTTTTATAAGGCCACAACAGTTGTTTTTCACATTTACAGAAACCCCATAAAACATACATTAGATGGTCAATAAAGAACACTCCTGGGTTTAATCAATATCTGAAGTTATCCTTAATTACACTTTATATTCTAGGTTCACTTTTTTCTTCTATGCTCACTTTAAATAAGGGCCATTTGAGGGAATTTAGTTTTTTCTGTATGTATCTTGGTAGCCTTATTAATTGAAGTCATTCTTTAGCTTCAGCAGTGAAGTGAGCAAGCAGGCTCCTATCAGGCCTTGAGAGCCAGCGGTTAATGTTCAGGAATTTTGTGAGCACACTAGTAGTTGGAAATTGGAAATAGTATATTTGTACCATGTATATTGGCAAGTATAATAAATTGATTTTTTTGTTGGCTTCTTTGTTTTCCTTTTTCTTTTCTGAAGAAACAGTTATTAATTTTTCACCAGCACAGTACTAGTGTGTTGTTCCCAATACTCACATGTGTGAGAAATTTTTCTGCTGGCTGTGATTATAAATGGAGTGATTAGTGAATTTCTTTGTGAATTAATCATTTTTTGCTCATAAAATTCTATCCCTTCTTCTTTACTTTCTTCACTTTGCATAAGGCCAGCTTCCACATTCCAAATACTATTTTTTACAAAGCTATCAGACACAACTCCCTAGAATGACACTTTCAGCGTAATTTCTCTGCTCCCTTACCTGATGCTTTTGTTCAGTTGAACTCTGATGCTAAAATTGTCTCTTCAATTTTCTGTTTCTTTGCATAGTATTCTTTGCTCCAGCCAACTGGTTCAGTTTGCCAATGCCATTGTTTTTTGTTTGTTTGTTTGTTTTTTGTTTTTGTTTTTTCTATAACATTACCCTTTTCTTTACTTAGAAATTTCTTTGTTTTCTGAAATATTTGACTCCTACCCATTTAACAACAGTCAATCTAGTTTTTGTTTCATTGGCAGAAAAAAATAAGAGAATATCACGAAATTACCAGAATGCAAATTTATTTTTCGGCCTAGTAGTTGACCAAATGTTATGAGTAAAGCATATATGATTTGAGAGGTACTTTTAGGATAAAGAATACACAATATTAAATGTGAAATGATGTTTTGGTGACCATGAAAATGCACTTCTCAGACATCCTGCTACAGGAAATACAGGTGACCTGATAGGGGAGGAAAAAGATTGTGCACTACAGGAGCTGCAAGAATTGGCTACATTTAGTAACAGAAGCCAGGAGAGTATCCTGGGATTGGATTTTTAGGGTGTTATATTGATAGGAAACGAAGTTAGAACTTAAGAGTAGACAGACCAGACATCCATTTAGGGATGCTTTCTCATGACATGGGATTACACATTCTGGAAATAACTCCAGGAGCAGTGGCTCTATATTAGAAACCTAAAAAAAAAATGATGATGAATACTGAGCAAAATAAAAATGCCTGAATTTCTCTGGAAGATGGCACAGTACAGAATAAAGGGAAGCAAATACACTGTAATAGACATTTTGTGTGGTGCCAGAAGACACACGAGGGATTATGTTCCATGGGATGACCAAGAGGACATGCCACTCACAAAGCCATTAGAAATGTGCTGGCAAGAGTACAAACAAAACCACTAAGCATTTAATAATGTCTCCTCTCAGCAAGACAGTGATGAATTGGGAGAGGTATTAACAGATTTGGACTCCTTAATATAGAGGGATGATGGGGTCCTGAAGTAATAGAGGCCCTATGGCAGCACTTAATCACCAGAAGCCGGGAGGCCACAGTTGCCATGATAAATAATGGCAGTTCAGAGGGACAAACAAGGAAGCTAAATCTTATGATTACAAGAGTTTGGTAACCCTAAGAGAAAAATGAATGGGCAGAGAACAAGAGAACTTCTTAACGTTCATCACCAGAAGACAAGAATAAAGGTGCAGGAGGCTGAGGGCAATCATTCCAACAAAATGTTATGAATCACTTGCTCAGTTCTCAGATTTGAACCAATTTTCAGATTCAAAATCCATTGACTGAAGAGGTGGCTAGGATCCCAGAAAAAAAGATCACTGCAACACCAGAATAACTATATAAAGTACTGATGCCATTTCTTTTCTAAGGGGACCTATGACTATTGAATGACCTTATGAACTAAAGAAAGATGAGTATCAAGACATTTTAAGGCCTGTTTGAAACAACTGATATCGAGAAATCCAATCTACCATCATGTCAGAGTGAAGATTTACAGGGACCAAATAATAAATGAATTCTGGCTGAAGTCTAACTCACTTGTTCTATGGACTGAGTCCATGATCATTTTCCCACTCCTGGGTACATAATTAGAGTTGATGTATCTGGAAGTTAAGTAACCACCACATTTTTGTTTTTGCCCTTTGAGAATAAGCTATTACAGTGGGGAAACCCAAGTGGAAACCTCTGAGACTAAATTATGATCAATATTGCCTTCTAGAGGGATGGTTGGCAAAAATTAGTGCCAACATTAAAGACTATGCAGGAGCAGTGGTCCCTGTCATGTCATGGTTTGACTTACCATGAAATCCCTGCAGAAACAGAATGGATCCTGGAGAATCACTGTAATGAGGTCTTATTGCTAGAGAAGATTACTAGGCTGTACTGCATACATAGGTGCATGCCATAGAGCCATGGGATTGGTGAACACATTAATTTCTATTTCACTTACAAAAGAGAATCAGAAATAGTTTTAATTCATATAGAGTAGAAAATAATAGCTATTTACCGTTTTACCTGAAGGATATGTTAACCGTTTTATCTTACAACACAATAGAGTCTGAAGAGATTTGTACCACTTGGATATCTCATGTAACATTATGCTTTATATTACAGCCATTACCTTAGCAACATCACGCTGATCCAACAGATGACGCCTGGAGACCTTGGTAAGACACATAACATCCAAAAGACACATGCTAAACCTACAAAGTTTCAGGAGCATTCAGTGAAGTTTTAGGTTCCTGTATGTAGGAGCATGCCAAGATACCTTCCTTAATGTAAACGCAGATCAACACATGCTGCATCCTCTACCACAAAGAAGAAGGTACTACGGAAATGACATGACGAACACATGAAAAGAGTGGCCACATAGGCAGGTCATATATAGGCCTGAGAGCATAGACTCCAAATTACCAATGCCAGCCTAGTTACTATGGCCAATAAATATCCAAATTGTTAGCAACAGAGATCAGTATTAAATCTTCAAACAAAACTATCCTTTAAAGAGATCGACTTGTAACTTTGTGGTAAGTTGTTTATATTGAGTCCCTTCTATCCTAGAGGGAAAAAATTTGTCTTTATAGGAATAAATATCTCTTCTGAGTATAGGTATTTACTCCTGCATTTAGAGCCTTAGCCAGCATGTAACTTATGGAATGCCAGATCCACAGGACTAAGCATAGCATCTAAATAGGCCTCTCACTTTACAGCAGAGGAGAGAGACCTATGACCATGGGACCTATCAGTGTATCACCCAGAAGCAGCTATCCACGTGGAAACCTGGAATGATCTGCTCAAGACATAGCTAAATTCATAGGTTGGAGGCAATCTTCTGAAAGAAGTGTCATCCTTCCATATACTGAGTATTCATTAAATCAGAGATCTTTAAATGATGTCATGTTCCCAATAAAAATAATATATTGGTCCAGGAATGAAAGGCTAAAATAGAAGTAACCTGTTTTACTATCACCTCCAATAACTCATGGTGGAAATTTGTGGGAAAATTTCAATCCCCACAACTTCTAGCTCTTTAGGTTTAGATATCCCCCAGGCTCCCAAAGGAGACAGACTCTCCAGGGCACACAAAGTCCACGTTAAACTATAAACTATGGCAGCCAACAAGATAGGGATTCCTCATATCCAAATACCAGCAGCTTTTACTCAATAGATAAAGAGAAAAAAATATATGTGGAGCCCAGGAGATCAATTATTGTGTCTCCTAGCACTCAATTGCCCTGTTATATCTGTAAACGAATAGGCACAGCACCAGCTTGAGAAGGGTAAGATTTGTCTCAGATTGCTCTAGAATGTTGGTTTGAATCACATAACCAGGTGATAGATGAGGGCGAGTTTAATTTGAGATTCATAGTGGAAGACCAAGAAGATGAATACCAGTGGCACCCCTAGGCCACCCCAAGGCCAACTATAGTATCAGGATCCATAGTTCTTCACACTAACCTCCCTCTTTTAAGTTCACACTTGAAAGAGGGACACATGGTAGCAACGGAGGGGCCATTTTTCAAACCTACATGAAAAAGGAGATTTTGAAACATAAGGGGTGAAATATAGTGACCATAGAAATATACCACTCAGATTTACTGCTTTGGGGCACATACTTGACTAATAGCTCCAGCTATCATCCTGCTAATTTACCTCTGTATTCATGCCAAGGACACATTTCTTCTAGACCACTCCCAACCAGTAACAGAGCCTGGCAGAGGAAATAGTTCTGAACCCTTCCTATGGGAAGTGAAACTCCTCTCACGGGCAGTTGGGGTGCATATAATTCTTAGAAATTTTATTACATTTTGGAAAATTTCTATCAAGTATTTTCAGACATGAACTGTTACAGATAAACCTTCTATCATACAGCTACTACAGTTGTGTTCTTTGCAAACTTAGGAGTCCTTCTAAATTATGTATTTAGAAAGAAAGAAAAAATATGGAAATCTAGCACGTATATGATTTTTATGCTACATTACTGAATGACAGAAAAGGGGATCAATTTTCATTAGGCATCAGTAAGAACTAATTCCTCACACTGACAATGTTATTTATGTGGTAATTAGAAGAATAGTCCAAAGATTAGCTTCTGACTCAGTATGTCTCAAATCCTATTTCTCTTCCACAAATACATACTGCTGATGCCAAACAACAGAAACTATGTTAACACAAGACTACGTCTGGCCCTGTGATTTTGTGTCACATTGTAGGTATACTGGCACACACTGGACAAAATAAATATTTTTGAAAGTTATTTGTCCAAGAGGATAGCTGGCTATTTTTTAAAAATCTGAATATAGAAATGTCTGTAGCCATATAACCCTCTAAAAATTAACTGTATCTCCAACTCAAATCCTCCTTAGTCAAATCCCACTAATACTCTAGCCTCTACAATGTATGCCAGCAGCATAATAAGAAGTGTGACAGACTTTTTAATGATCACCTTTCTAACTGGCGTGAGATGGTATCTCATTGTGGTTTTGATTTTCATGTCTCTAATGACCAGTGATGATGAGCTTTTTTTCATATGTTTGTTGGCCATATAAATGTTTTCTTTTGAGAAGTGTCTGTTCATATCCTTTGCCCACTTTTTAATAGGGTTGTTTGTTTTTTTCTTGTAAATTTGTTTAAATTCCTTGTAGACTCTGGATATTACCTTTGTTAGCTGTATAGATTGCGAACATTTTCTCCCATTCTGTAGGTTGCCTGTTCACCCTGATGATAGTTTCTTTTGCTGTGCAGAAGCTCTTTAGTTTAATTAGATTCCATTTGTCAATTTTGGCTTTTATTGCAATTGCTTTTGGTGTTTTAGTCATGAAGTCTTTGCGCATGCCTGTGTCCTGAATGGTATTGCCTAGGTTTTCTTCTAGGGTTTTTATGGTTTTAGGTTTTAAATTTAAGTTTATAATCCATCTTGAGTTAATTTTTGTATAAGGTGGAAGGAAGTGGTGTAGTTTCAGTTTTCTGCATATGGCTAGCCAGTTTTCCCAACACCGTTTACTAAATAGGGAATCCTTTCCCCAATGCTTTTGTCAGGTTTGTCGAAGATCAGATGGTTGTAGATGTGTGGTGTTATTTCTGGAGAGGATGTGGAGAAATAGAAATGCTTTTACACTGTTTGTGGGAGTGTAAATTAGTTCAACCATTGTGAAAGACGACGTGGCAATTCCTCAAGGATCTAGAACAAGAAAGACAATTTGACTCAGCAATCTCATTACTGGGTATATAACCAAAGGACTGTAAATCATTCTATTATGAAGACACTTGCACACGTATGTTTATTGCAGCACTATTCACAATAGCAAAGACTTGGAACCAGCCCAAAAGCCCATGAATGACAGAGTGGATAAAGAAAATGTGGCACATATACACCATGGAATGCTATGCAGCCATAAAAAAGAATGAGTTCATGTCCTTTGTAGGGACATGAATGAAGCTGGATACCATCATTCTCAGCAAACTAACACAGGAACAGAAAACCAAACACCACACGTTCTCATTCGTAAGTGGGAGTAGAACAATGAGAACAAATAGACACAGGGCGGGGAACATCACAGACTATTGGGGGGACAAGGGGAGGGAGAGAATTAGGACAAATACCTAATGCATGCAGGGCTTAAATCCTAGATGACGGGTTGATGGGTGCAGAAAACCACCATGGTACATGTATACCTATTGAACAAACCTGAACATTCTTTACATGTATCCCAGAACTTAAAGTATAATAAATTACAAAAAAGAAGTGTGACAGAAGGGTAGTTTGGGTGGAAAAAAGATAGCAACCATAATGAATTCAAATTAAAATACTTAAGCAAATTTTAAAAAATAAATTAAATATAGACAATACATAATCCTGTGAATTCATTTCTACTAAGACCACCACCTAGGATCTTGGAAAAGGTCTGGAAAAACAGGTGGCCCTGAAGTTTGCATCTAAATGTAATCTTATTTTTTTTCCTTTGCCCCCAACTGATTGACTTATTTACTTCTACTTTTGTATTGCCTACCTCTATTAATAAGATCATCTCAGGCTCAAGATAGAACCCTCAAACTCATGCCTTATTTCTACCTATCATTTTTTTTTCTTTTATCCAGGCTGTCAGAGAATTATTTATGTCTCTCTCAAACATTTTATAGACCCTATTTTTTGTCATTCTTTTTAATATACCTTATTCCTAGTCCTTTCTCTTGCTTAGAATGGTAGAAAATTGCCATACTCTCACTGAACTCTCACACTGATGCTAGAGTTACCTAGCATCAAGGGAGAGTTGCTCATATTATTCCCACACAAAACGTTGAAGGAGAATAAAGTTTAAACTACTCAGCAAGGAGTGTAAAGAGCATACCAAATTGTTCTTATTTTCCAGCTACTTTACCAAATGTGGCATGGTAGAGTCTTTCAAATATCTATGCCTTGTGTTTATTCATTTTTTTCACAGAATTTTTTTTATCCTTTTATGATTTGACAAACTCCTGACATCTATCAAGAGCTAGATCTTATGTTATCATCTGCTTCATGAAGAAGGATCATTTTTCTTCTCTCAAGTCACAGACTTACTTTGTGTTTTCAATGTAATGGTATTTGTATGATATTGCTTTATGGTATGATTCAATATTTTTGTTACATGAACTCTAAATTTAGAGACTGTGCCTTGTTGCCATTTATGTTTGAAGTACCTAGTAGAAATTTCATAAAATACTTCTTTAATAAATGACATCATTTCCTTACATTTAATAACACATTGAATGCCATTTCATTTTTGTAGTGTTTGAGTTATCTTGCCAATATGATTCTAAATTTTTGTGTGTAGAAAAAAGTTTCAGACCAAGTAAGTCTTTGTATTCCTATAATTTTGGACATATGTCTATTTTGCTTTTATTTTTCATCACTAAAAAGAAACAAACACACAAATAACTATAATAAGACAAATGTTAACAGGAGCTGGATATTTGAAAGAATGAATAATGTGCACTTAATGGACTTTGCTATTAATTGCCCTATAGATCTAGGTACCTTAGAGTGTAATAAATTATCATTATTCAACTTGCTATATGACATATGTTTAAAATTACTCTAATTGTCATATTTGATATGAAAATATAAACCTAAGCCCATTGGTCAAAAGGGAGTTAGGGAAAAGGGACTGCCATTTATTTAACATTGTATTTTCACTAGCCAATATATAAAAGTTTTAAGTTGTTTGATGATATTTTAATGATATCAATGCAAAAGGAAATATCTTTAGATATAATGGATGTTATTTTAGGTAAAAATAAATGAATATAGGCAGTAGACACTGAGAGATGACAAATAGTGAATAAGAACAATAAAAAAGATAATGACATACATTTGAGAGATTAACAAAGGTAGAATAATCTGTACTCAAGGATGGATTAGATGTAGTACTGACATGGACCAAAATGTAAAAAGACACATGTCACATTCAAGGTATTCCTTTTTGAGGTTGAACATTACTATTTAGAATGGAGTTTAATTTGGCAAAAAAATATTAATGGCATCTCAAAAAAGATGATCAAAATAAAATTAATAATAGTTCCTTCTCAGTGGAGTAATAGTGCTATGACTCATTTCCCTTCTGCTTCTTTTACAGTTCTGTTCTCTTTGCTCGAAGGACTGCATTGTCTTTTTGAATCTCTTCCACTTTATGGTTCTAGACATACCAGCATTGTTTGACTGAGATATAACTATTCCTCTCATCTTTACTCGTGTACATTATTACAGTTTTTTGTTAACCTGAATTGAAGTATGGTTTCATTTCACACACAGGATAGCACAAGCAAGTTGAAATATGGTATCAATTGGGTTAAAACAGGTGAGTTATTACAGCCACAATACAGAATCCTGCAGAAAGACTAAGTTTGGCATGGTAAGTGGCCAAGTGGACTGGAGGCTGGGGAGATCTTTAAAAGCTTGAATATATTTGTTTTTCCTTCAACAGAAAACAGAAAGAGAATATGGGATTAGGAACATATCACAAGTAAAGATTCCAGAAAACTAGTCAAAGGGAGAAAAGATGGTAGTAATGCAATACTGGACTCCTGAATACCCAATGGAAAAGTTCAGTATCTAGAAATACTGACTGCACAGCAAAATCCTCATGTGTCATCAACCTCCATACAATACAGAAGCAAAATTAATTTCTACCACCAAATATTTACTTACCACAAAAATTAACCTGCAAGAGTGACTGAACCCAAAGTATATGAATTCTTTTAGGCATTGTAACAAAATAGAAATACATATTGCAGCATGTTTTCTAACCTCAATAAACTTTAAATCCAAGAAGATGGCCCAAAATATAATAATAAAACAAGCAAATAGTAACATGTAACATGAGAGAAGACTAAACAGAGAGTAAAAGGAAAAGCAGTCCCATTATGTGCCTTTAAGCAAGAAAGCCAAAGAAACAAGTATAATCAAATTTTACCTTTTTTTTACTTGTATGTAACAAAGAAAATGTTACATCATTCACATTTATTGCACTTTCTGTATACTGAAGTTGAGATAAGTGGTAGTCAATGTAGAGACTTACCCTATATTTAAAAAGAAATGTAGCCATAATGGTTAATTTTTTGTAGCAACTTGACTAGGCCCCAAAGTGCCTGCACATTTGTTCAAATGTTATTCTGGTGTATCTTTGAGAGTATTTCTTGATAAGATTAATATTTGAATCTGTAGACTGAGTAAAGCAGATTAACCTCTCTAATGTGGGTGGGCCTCATCCAATAAATTGAAGACCTAAATAGAACAAAAAGGCTGAGTAAAGGTCCTGTGTGACTGCCTTGAGCTGGGACATCTGTCTTCTCCTGACTTCAGGCTCAAACTAAGACATCAGCTCTTCTTGGGTCTTATTCCTGCCAGCTTTCAGACTGAACTATACCATCAGCTCTCCTGGATCTCTAACTTGCAAACTGCACATCTTTGGAATTCTCAGGCTGTGTGATCACATGAGCAAATTTCTTATAATAACTAACTTAATAGCCTATTGGCTCTACTTCTCTGGAGAACCTGACTAATGCAGCCTGGTTCCAAATACTGTGTTCTGATTTTTCCCTAAATGTTTATTGTTATTGTTGTTTGTTTTTTTGTTTTTTCTTTTTGCATATAGCTGGATACATACATACATGTATTCTAACTATATATATTCTAACTATATGAATCACTTTGGTACACCTAATGACAAATTGGAAAGACTGTGCATCTTGTTTTTCGTTTCTAATATTCAATGCCTTCCTTTCTATCTTTTAAGACTCATTTTTTTTAAATTTTATTATGACTTTTTTTGAGACGGAGTAGTCTCACTCTGTCACCCAGGCTGGAGTGCTGTGGCACAATCTCGGCTCACTGCAACCTCCGCCTTCTGGGTTCAAGCAATTCTCTGCCTCAGCCTCCCGAGTAGCTGGGATTACAGGTGCCCGCCGCAACCACCCTAGCTAACTTCTTTGTATTTTTAGTAGAGACGGGGTTTCACCCTGTGGGTCAGGCTGGTCTTGAACTCCTGACCTCGTGATTCACCTGCCTCCGCCTCCCAAAGTGTTGGGATTACAGGCGTGAGCCACTGCGCCCAGCCAAGACTCATTTTACATAGAAAACCCTGCTGTATATTTTTATTGTCTGTACTAATTTTTATTGAATCCACACTTGCTTTATAATCCTTTATTTGCTATCTTACAATGAATGCCTATAAATCTTATTGTTTGTGTTTTTATATGGCATAGCATTTGAATCCATATGCCATCACATTTCTCCTTAAGTAGATGGTAAATTGATATTTTAAGCCACCAATCAATCTCAGTATATTACAAATAAAATGTAATAACATAATATTTTCTTAATTAGATATCACATTAAAATGGTAAAACTTGGTAATATTTGGTGTTCTCTTATTTAGCTGTTTTATTCATTTTGCTTTTAATCAGAAAGTAAATAGGGTGCTCTTTGATTCCTTATCTGACACTACATACTGTATACATAACTATATATGAGTGTGTGTGTGCACATATGTGTCTTTATAACCACATATATTGTTGCATGTCAATTTATAATAATTACTTAAGCTAACTGTTATAAATATGAATTTCTAACCATAGAAAGCAATCCTGACTGGCTAAGGCAAATGCAAACCAGCTCTTTAATACTTGCCTGTCTTCCACTATAAAGGCTATAAAAAGCTAGGTCATTGCTTTGGTAGCCTCTCTTATAGCCAGTGGTGCCAATGTGACACTTGTATATACAATATGTAAAGAAATCTTATAATTTAGTAATAATTAGGGAAACGATGCATAAAAGCAGATAAAATATTTGAACAAATATTTCATATAAGACACGTAAGTGGACAATAAACACATTTTAAAATGATAAACATTAGACATCTGAGAAATACATATTAAAACCAAATTGAAATATTACTACACATCCACTAGGACTGAAACTATCATGTGTTGGCGAGATTGTGAGGCAACTGGAATTTCATTTATTATTGCTTGGATAATAAAACTGTACAACCACTTTGGCAGATTATTATAATCATAATGTGTTAGGCCTTTCTCATGTTGCTCTAAATAAATATGTGAGACTGCATAATTTACAAGGAAAAGAGGTTTAATTAGCTGGTGGTTCCACAGGCTGCACAGGAACGACGCTGTCATCTGCTTGACTTCTGGGGAGGTGTCAGGAAACTTCCAATCATGGCAGAAGGCGAAGGGGGAGCTGACATGTCACATGGCTGGAGCAGCAAGAGAGAGAGAAAGGGGAGGTGCTACACACTTTTAAGCAACCAGATCTCCTGAGAACTCACCCACCATCACAAGAACAGCACCAACAAGATAGTGCTAAACAATTCATGAGAAACTGCTTCCGTGATCTAATCACCTCCCACCAAACCTCACCTCCAACATTGTGGATTACAGTTCGACATGAGATTTGGGGAGGGACACAGATCCAGACCATATCAGTTAAACATACACTTACCATTATATACCAGCAATTTCACTGACAGGCATTTTCCCAAAAGAAATTAAAATATGTGCTCAGAAAAGACTGGTAAATGAGTGTTTCTAACACCCTTATTTTTTAATAGCCCCAAACGGAAAACAATTCAAATGTTCATCAACAAATAAATAAATAAACAAATACAGGTATAGAGTCATTTAATTAAAATTAAAGTCAAAGGGAATGACTTACTGATAAATACAGCACTATGAACAAATTAAAAAACATTATGTTGCACAAAAGAAGCCAGTCACAGAAACGGTACCTTACTGTATGATTTCATTTATATGAAATTTTAAAATCCTCAAAATTAACCTATAGTGATAGGAAACAAAGCAGTGGTTACCAAGGGTCAGAGTGAAAGTGAGATTAACTGTGAAGAGGCAAAGAAAATTTCTTGGAGTGAAGGAAATATTCAATATTTTGATTACAGTGGTGGCTACCAAAGTACATTTATTTGTCAAAATGAATCACAATATACATTTAAAATAGGGTACATTTTATTATAGGTAAATTATAGCTCAACAAAGTTGATTTAAAATATAAAAATAATAATAGAACATTATTAGTCAGATTATCTGATATTTATAACTATTATATGTCATAAAGCATTAGGTTTTAAGATGCTCTTCTTTAATATGCATTTATAGATTTTGATCTCTCTAGTTAAACATCTGTGTTAAATAGGATCATAAACTGTGTATTGTATGTGTATATGTTTTCATTTTTACCATTTCTACTATCAGAATTTAGCCAAGGATTTGAGGAGGAATAGAAATTAGTTTAACTATAGGTTTCTCATATTTTAAATTGTGTTGAATAAGACTATTAAAAGCTAATATGAACTTCAAGAGTATTCATCCCCATGGAAGCTTTTTAGTCTGCTTCAGGAGGTGAATACAAATGCTAATAGTAATGTAATAATAATTGTGATAGAGGAAGTATGCACACTTCTACAGCTGATAGAAGAGTAAAATGCTTTACACTGATGCAAGTACAGTAATTGGTTTGTTCTGCTCTGAGTTCAATTTAAAATGGCAATTATTTTTGAATGTGTGATTTAAATCTTTCAAGATACATTACAGTGAAAAGGAAAAGGCTTTAGAATTGAAATGTAGACTCACACAACTAGTTATGGAGGAGAAAATTAGTGTCCATGAGATAACATTTGAACTTTATGTAGTGACTTCAATCAAGAATGAATTTGAATTTTTAGAATGTATTATAAGAGCATATGAATATATAAGACTAACCATTTAAAAATGACTTTTAACTTACAGTTAAACCGTAATTAAAGAGAGTAAATGAGGTCTCATTCAATATGGTCAGCTGCACCACACTCTGAATACAAAAATATCTATCTAAGTCCGTTCCAAGTGTTTTTACATTCATGTTTTTGCTACTGTATCATTTTATATTGCAGGTAAGACTACCTAGGTTAAATGATCTCAGATTTATTCCTTTTTATCACAAATATTCATCTGCAAATAAAAGTGCAGAGATGAATATTTAGGACTGCAAATGTGTGATTTTACGAAATGATAGAACCTGCTTTTAGTAATTCACAATGCAGTTTAATGCAGCAACTTTATCATTATATTCACAATTAAGTAAGTTAAAACTTTGGGGAATTAATAAATTACAGTAAGATTCTTCACAGGAAAATTACTCTAGGGTTACAACATTTTCAGGCCAACAAGGAAAGTACCATTGTTAATAATTTAAAAACATATTGGAGAATGTTCACTTTTATATATGAAAATAGCTAATAAGATCTAAGGAGTTTTTTTACATTTATTTTACTAAAGACATTTATATTATTATTTTATTTCAATGATTTTTTTTCTTGTAATGCACTAGAATTTTAATGTTTCTTACTTTTATTTTACTGTGATTTGTTCCATTATACCTTACAGATCACCAGTGCAAATGGACAACTTAACTAGTCTGTGGCTGCCCTATTCCATTTCCCTATACACAATCCCATTCCTTCAAAATGATTTTAATGGTAATAATTAATAATGCTGTGTTGGCAAAGTATAAAGGACTGGGAGCAAAGCATGTCCACAGAGGCAGTCACGAACATTAATACACTGGCTTACCATGGTCACAGGTGTTCTAACAATGCAACATCCTAAAAATAAATGGGTCTTTTTACTAAAGTTTATTTAGGAGTAAAATCAGGGCAGGGCAGGTAGAGTACTTGTAATAATAATAGATTATATTTAATTACTTCGTTTTTCTAGGCACTGTGGTATATATTGTATATTCATTCTATTTCTTTTGACAAAAAAAGTTTAGCTGGTTATTATTACCTTCAGATAATGAATTTTAAAAGCAAGTAGGAAATATTTAAACCTTGTATTAACTTAAGGTTGAAAGTGTAAAGTATATTACACAGTATACACACATTTTCTAAAAAATTCAAATTTTCAGACACATTTCATTTTTATTTTTTTATCTGAGGCTTCACCTCTACATTACATTCTGTATAAAAAGAAATCTAGAATATCTACCTAGGTACAATGTTGCAGGCCCTTTAACACAATTAAGCCTTAATTTAAAAATGTAGTCACAAATTCTGGATGAACCCCTTTTGTATTAGCTTGATATAGCTGTCATAACAAAATACAATAGACTAGGGGTCTTAAATAACTGAAATACTTATTTTCTCACAGTTCTGGAGGCTATCACCCCAGAGCAACATTTGCAGATTTGGCTTCATCTGATGCTTCTCTCCTTGACTTGAAAATAGCCACCTCAGATGGTCTTTCTTCTTTGTATGCAGAAATCTGGGTCTAAAGTTCCTCTTCCTTTAAAGACACAAGTCATGAATTAGGACCTACATGAATGGCCCCATTTAACTTTAATTACTTTTTTGAGAGCCCTAGTGTGAAATACAGTCACATTCTGAGGTACTGGAGTTTAGGACTTCAATATATAAATTTGGGAAAGACACATTGAGCCCATAACACCATCTCACCAAATTCTCCCAAGTTATTCTTACAGAATCATCTTTCTTGACGTATATTTCATAATTATTTTACAACATTGTAAAAGCAATAAAATTAGTATCAAAACACAAAAGAAGTTTCCACTAAGGTATCTCTTTTTAAAGTATGTTTATATCTTGTTATAATACAAATATTCAGAAGGAGGAAAAATCACTTTGTTCTTATTATACATTTTCACCACATTATGACATTACGATTTTTCTGTAGAACAACTATGTAAGATCGGAGTTTGCTTGGGATAGACTTTCATTACTCTTAAAACCTTTTCAAATTATACTTATTAATACAGCAAGACGCCTTAACTCTTAACTACTAAGTGTGGTCCAACACCAGCAGAATCAGCATCACCTAGGAGTTCACTAGGAATGCCAAATCTTGGGTTTTAGTATTACAAACCAGAATATGCATTTTTACAATTGCCTCAGGTGATTCTTATGTACAATAAAGTTGGGGAAAAAAACAACATAAATAAGAAACCAGTGGAAATATAAGTGGGAGCAAGGTCAGAAGAAAGAAGTAAAGGTGCAGGAGATGGATTGCCCTTTTTTGTCATTTTTTACCTACTTGTATATAACTTGTATCCACAGACAAAATATCAAATATTACTTAAATGTGCTCAGTGCCCATTTTATCTAATTTCTGAAATAAATGCACTCCAATGATAGTGCTTTCACATGCGTGATTTTAGTAGTAGTTTGCAAAATAATTACTTGAAATAATAGTACTAAAAATGTTTTGAGGGAAATATAAAGGAGTATGTGGTCAATAAGTGATACAGTTTGAATGTATAAACCCAACAAATCTCATGTTGAATTGTGAGATTCCCAATGTTGGAAATGGGGCCTGGTAGGAGGTATTTGGATCATCCCTCATGAATGGCTTGGGCCAACCCCTTCGTGATAAGTGAGTTCTTGCACTGAGTTCACATGCCATCCTGGTCATTTAAATGTGTGTGGCACCTCCCACCCCACTCTCTCTCTTTTGCTCCTGCTCTGGTCATGTGATATGCCCACTCCCTTTTCACCTTCTGCCACGATTGTAAGCTTCCTAAGGCCTCCCCAGAAGCAGATGCCAGTACCATGTTTCCTGCAAAGCCAGAAGAACCGGGAACCAATTAAACTTCTTTATAAATTACTAAGCCACAGGTATTTCTTTCTAGCAATTCAAGAATGACCTAATACAATAAATTTGAGCAAGTCTGCATATTATATATTTCTTATATATACACAATATGCATTAGTATATTAAAGACTGAAAATTTCAGCAATAAAGGAACATGTGCAATGTTGTTAAACTCTGTCCCAAATCAATTTTACCACAGACACCTTTCCACTTAAATTTCTAGCAACAAATATATGCTGCCAAATTCAAACTTCAGCACTATTACTTTGTAGATAAAATTCGGGGCAAATATTTAAATCTTGATTATTTCAAAAGTAAAATGTAAGATAATATTTATCTATGTCCCAGATAAAAGGGTGCCCCAGTTTCTGAATACGTGAAAGCTATTATTACATGGAATACATCTTGAGGAAAGCTGCTTTGTGGCAAATGGAAAAATATAGTTGACCTTTGAACAACAAAGGTCTGAATCATGTGGGTCAACTTCTAAGGATTTTTTTTCAATCAAACACAAATGGAAAATAAACAATTCATGGAATGCAAAATCTATGTGTTCAGGGAGCTGACTTTTCATATAAGTGGATTCCACAGGGACAGCTACGGACTGGAATAAGAGCTGATTTTGAGGCTGGCCATTGTGGCTCATGCCTGTAATCCCAGTGTTTGGGAGGCCAAGGTGGGAGTTTCACTTGAGGCCAGGAGCTGGAGAGTAGCCTGGGCAACATCAGGAGACTCACTCTCTGCAAAAAATAAAAAATTATCTTGGGCATGACGGTGCCACCTGTGATCTAGCTACTTGGGAAGCTGAGGTGCGAGGATCACTTGAGGCTGGGAGGTTGAGGCTACAGTGACCTGTGATTGTGCCACTGCATGCCAGCCTGAGCAACAGGGTGAGAACCTGTCTCTAAATAAATAAATAAGCTGATTTTGGTATACACGAGGATCTTGGAAAAATCCACCACATATACCAAGGCATGACTATATATATTGTTCTATTATTAATATGTATACTCCTGTTCTTATATATTATTCATGTATTGTTCAAAATATTATTCTACAGGTATAAATAATTGTCGTGTGTGGTAGTTGTTATATACATTTATAGAAAATTATATATGTAATAATTATAAATTACATATGATTTCGAAGCTAATATAACATTTACTCTTTTCATGCCTCACTAAAGTCGCAACTTAATATACAAATATATATCAACTTTACCAATTTACTCTTATTTTAAGAACACATGATTTTATTGTTTCATCAATATTATTTTGTAACTTTCTTTGTTCTCATTCTATAACTCTCCAGTCAGAATCATCTTAACTGATTGGTTTTCTGTAACTCCTGTTTGGTCTTACAAAGAGAAAAGAGAAATGCCTGGATGATCAAGAAACATTTTGAAAACCTAATTTCTAATTTTGCATACATATAAAAGGTTATGGTTCTTTACGTAGGCAGAAATTATGTTAAGGGAAATAACCCAGGCATAGAAAGACAAGCATTGCATGTTTTCACCCATGCTTAAGTTTTAAAGGGATATGGCTCAATGATTTCTTTAGCATGGTTCTTAAGAAGCCTGGAAAGTTAGTACTCATGTACTCAAAAATACACTATATGATAAACTAAAAACAATTATGTTTACATAAAACCATAGGTACCCTCAAAACTTCAGGTACCCACAAAGTTTCCTCTTTCAAGTTATCATTAACGATACTCAGAAAACAAACTTTCTTTTAAGAAATGCCAACGATTATGTTAAAATATTTTTCAAAGAATAAGGGTCGAAAATGGAGACTTTTTTGTCTTGATTTAATATGTTCCAAGGCAAATAATCAATTTGTCAGAATATAGTACAACTTCACATATATTTTATGTGCTATAGTTGCAGGTGTTTTCCTGGAGGATTAGGAGGTAAGGTTAATTTGCCACAACACCTTAAATTAATTTTACTTTTTGTATTCATATTTTCTATTTAAAGTTAGACTTGCTGCTAATGTTCAGTGCATTTTAGTGTCTATAAATTTATAAAATACATATGGATTTTTTCTTTTAATTTATTGACAGATCACTTTTATAGATTTCTGACAGTGAATCATTTTGCATTTCTGAAACAAAATTTGATCGTGTGTTAAAATTCTCAATATGCTACTAAGTTTAACTTATTTCGTGACTGAATTTAATTTATTCTTTTAATAGTATTGTACTCATAATCAGGAATATTTTTTGTTTTTCTTATTATGTAATACATTGTGATTATTGTACAAAAGAGGATTAATACAAATTTGTTTGTTTTATAGCTTTTATCTTTGTATTCATGATTACTTTATAAATCTCATCTTTACAGTTTTTTCTATGTATTCAATTAATTTAAATGAAATAGGCATACACTGACCTTAATTTTATAGAATTCAGCAGAAAACTATGGCATTTTAAGTTTTATACTTCTTGGATTACATTAATATTTTGTTACAAATTAAATATTTTCTCTAGATTTCAAAATTTTTCTAATAAACTTGTATGTTCAGGTATATCTGAATTTTACATTTCTCACGTATATTTGATGTCACTCTTTTATTACAGGTTTGCCATAAAAAGTCTAATTTATTTTGGTTTAGTGAAACATCCTTAATTTTATTTATTTATTAATTTTAAAATTTACAGTTTAATCTTCAATAATCCCTGAGTTTTTTAATGCTTGTTTTTATTTTTATTATATTCAGCTCATCATAATCTCTTATGATCATTAATAGATCTAATTTTTAATCCTGTTTCATGTGATTCTTTCTCTTGATTTATTTTCTCTTTGCTACTTTTGGTGGTTTGAACACAATTGTCTGTTTATTAATTTTTATCTTCCTATCCCTAACAGTTATATCTATGCTTCACTATAATTGCATGGCTATATGTGGTATATAATTATATAAGAATGCACTTATATATAACACTATTTACAATATAACTTATTGTAGTATAAAAATTATATTGAACAAATGTATATATACACATACATATCTATTCACACACATATACATATATAGAGTCATGTACTGCATAACCATGTTTTGATCAATGATGGACTACATATATGACCATGGTCCCACAGGATTGAAATAGTATTTCTACTGTACATTTTCTATGTTTAGATACACAAATACTTACCATTGTGTTACAATTGCCTGTGGTATTCAGTAAGTAACATGCAGTACAGGTTTGTGGTCTAGGAGCAAGAGGCTATAATATATAACGTAGGTGTGCATTAGGCTAGATCCTCTAGGTTTGTGTAACTACACTCTGTGATGTTCCCACGATAATGAAATTATAGGTGACAGTGTTGCTTACCTTTTTGCTATTTCCTAATTAGTGACACTGTCTTCCAGCTTTCAATATCATTTTCTTCACTTTCTGTCAAGCCCTTACTAACAGCCTCTTTGAGGGCCACTAGGCTTCCGCTAATACTGTCTTCATGGTCCTTCGAGCTTCTACCCACTACCTGATTTTGAAGTTACTTCTACATTTTTTGGATTTTTGTTAAAGCAGCACCCCACTACCAAATATCAAACACTTTTCCAATTTCTCTAGCAGTATGAAAAGACAAATTTTCCCAAAACTTAATAGAATAAAAAATAACTTATTATGTTCATGTATACTAGGGGCCAGAAATTTGAAGAGGGCAGAGTTGGGACAATGTGTCTCTGCTTCACAATAGTGTTGGAGATCTCTGTTGGAACACTTAAAGGCTGGGGGCAGAAATCACCTTAAGATTTGTTCACTTACTTCTCTGGTGCCTGGGCTGTAACACACACATAGTAACTAGAACAGAGAGACATAGATTCACATTCTCTTTAAGAACTTGTATTTTCTGGTATGTTACATTAAAATATTTCATTTATTTAAAATGTGTCCTGGAGCATGATATAAAAACAATAATCTAATTTTGTCTTTCTATTTTTATGTCTTCTTGTTATCCAAACATCGCTTGTTAAAAATAGCATATTTTCACTATTCATTTGAAAAAACATTATTATGTATTGTATGTCTGTATAAAACTGGTCACTTTCTGGATTTTATATTTTATTTTATTTTTGTATTTTATGTAGAGAAGGGGTTTCACCATGTTGTTCAGGCTGGTCTCAAACTGCTAACCTCAAATGATCTGCCTGCCTCAGACTCCCAAAGTGCTGGGATTATAGGTGTGAGCCACTGCGCCTGGCCACTTTCTGGATTTTATATTGTTGTATTGGTTTTATTATCTAATCATGTGCAAATGTCATGTTTTAATTACAGAGATTGTATGTTTTAGTATCAATCTTTTCCAACTTCACTGATTCTCTTTTATCATAATATCCCTTTTTATCCATGCAAATTTCTTCCAAATGAACCTTGTAATCCATTGCTGTAGCTCGGAAGAAAATTCTGGTTATAACTTAAAGATAAGTGATATTTTTACGACATTATATCTACCTATCTAGGAACATAGTATGTCTTTGCATTTGTTCAAGTCTTCTGCCTTTCAAGAGCACTTTATTATAGGTCTCATATATGTTTTCCACATTTTTTATTAAGCTTGCATTTACAGTTTTTATTCTGTTTTGTTTGCAAATTCTCTTTTCTGTTATCTGTAGATAAATTTTCATCATTCCTATAAAAATTTTTTGTTGTTATGTTGATTTTACAATTTCTTATATTATTAATTCTCTTTGTTTTTGGTAGTGGTTTTCCCTTGAATTCTTTGTATTTTCCACATACAATTATACCATCTAACCTTTCCAATTATTATGCCTCTAATTTGTTTTGTTGTGTCAAACGGCATTCTGTAATACCTCCACATAACACTAAATAGGAAGATAATGAGCATCCCTGTCTTCCTCCTAATTACATCATTTCCCATCTAAGATACTGCTTTTCATACCAAATATACATGTTAATTTATATGTAATGTATAAATATTTATAGTGTATATTACACATGAAAATATTTGTCTATTCTTATTTTATTGAGGCTTTTTTAATAGAAAAAAGTATTGGATGTTGACAAATGCCTTATCTAGATCAATGAAGATAATACGACTTTTTCCTAGTGAGCTCTATTAATATTGTAATTATATTCATTGATTTCAAAATATTGAACTAACTTTGCATTTTTTTCTTTTTTATTATTATGCTTCAAGTTCTGGGATACATGTGCAGAACATGCAGGTTTGTTACGTAGGTATACACGTGCCATGGTGGTCTGCAGCACCCATCAACCCATCATCTACATTAGGTATTTCTCCTAATGATATCGCTCCCCTAGCCCCCCACCCCCAAAGGGCCCCTGTGTGTGATGTTTCCCTCCCTGTGTCCATGTGTTCTCTTTGTTCAACTGCCACTTATGAGTGAGAACATGTGGTGTTTGGTTTTCTATTCTTGTGTTAGTTTGCTGAGAATGATGGTTTCCAGCTTCATCCATGTCCCTGGAAAGGACGTGAACTTATCCTTTTTTATGGCTGCATAGTATTCCATGGTTTATATGTGCCACATTTACTTTATCCAGTCTATCACTGATTGGCATTTGGGTTGGTTCCAAGTCTTTTCTATTGTTAACAGTGCTGCAATAAACATATGTGTGCATGTGTCTTTATGGTAGAATGATTTATAATCCTTTGGGTATATACCCAGTAATGGGATTGCTGGGTCAAATGGTATTTCTGGTTCTAGATCCTTGAGGAATCACCACACTGTCTTCCACAATGGTTGAACTAATTTACATTCCCACCAACAGTGTAAAAGCATTCCTATTTCTCCACATCCTCTTCAGCCTCTGTTGTTTCTTGACTTTTTAATGATCACCATTCTAACTGGTGTGAGATGGTATCTCATCATGGTTTTGATTTGCATTTCTCTAATGACCAGTGATGATGAGCTTTTTGTCATATGTTTGTTGGCTGCATAAGTGTCTTCTTTTGAGAAGTGTCTGTTCATATCCTTTGCCCACTTTTTGATGGGGTTGTTTTTTTCTTGTAAATTTGTTTAAGTTCCTAGAAGATTCTGGATATTAGACTTTTGTTAGATGGATAGATTGCAAAAATTTTCTCCCGTTCTGTAGGTGGCCTGTTCATTCTGATGATAGTTTATTTTGCTGTGCAGAAACTCTTTAGTTTAATTAGATGCCATTTTTCAATTATGGCTTTTATTGCCATTGCTTGTGGTGTTTTAGTCATGAAGTCTTTGCCCACTACTATGTCCTGAATGGTATTGCTTACATTTTTTTCTAGGGTTTTTTATTGTTTTAGGTCTTACATTTAATCTTCAATCCATCTTGAGTTAATTTTTGTGTGAGGTGTAAGGAAGGGGTCCAGTTTCTGTTTTCTGCATATGGCTAGGCAGTTTTCCCAACACCATTTATTAAATAGGGACTCCTTTCCCCATTGCTTGTTTTTGTCAGATTTGTGAAGGATCTGGTGGTTGTAACTGTGGCATTATCTCTGAGGCCACTATTCTGTTCCATTGGTCTATGTATCTGTTTTGGTAGCAGTACCATCCTCTTTTGCTTACTGCAGCCTTGTAGTATAGTTTGAAGTCAGGTAGCATGATGCCTCCAGCTTTGTTCTTTTTGCTTAGGATTGTCTTGGCTATGCAGCCTCTTTTTTGGTTTCACATGAAATTTATTGTAGTTTTTTCCAATTTTGTGAAGAAAGTCAGTGGTAACTTGATGGGTATAGAATTGAATGTATAAATTACTTAGGGCAGTATGGGCATTTTCATGATATTGATTCTTCCTATCCATGAGTATGGAATGTTTTTCCATGTGTTTGTGTCCTCTCTTATTTCCTTGAGCAGTGGTTTGTAGTTCTCCTTGAAGAGGTCCTTCACATCCCTTGTAAGTTGTATTCCTAGGTATTTTATTATCTTTGTAGCAATTGTGAATGGGAGTTTTCTCATGATTTGGCCCTCTGTTTGTCTGTTATTGGTGTATAGGAATGCTTGTGATTTTTGTACCTTGATTTTGAGACTTGCTGAATTTGCTTATCAGCTTAAGGAGATTTTGGGCTGAGACCATGGGGTTTTCTAAATATACAATCATATCATCTGCAAATAGAGACAATTTGACTTCCTCTTTTCCTATTTGAATATCCTTTACTTCTTTCTCTTGCCTGATTGCCCTGGCCAGAGCTTCCAACACTGTGTTAAATAGGAGTGGTGAGAACAGGGCATCCTTGTCTTGTGCACCTTTGCATTTTTAGAATAACCCCACATGGTCATGATGTATGAAGATTATATAAATGTAATATTTAAATAGAATTAGTTGATAAAATATGCACCAAATATAAAATTAATATCAAATTTCAATATGAAGTTGGATTAATTTTGCTAATAATTAAATAGAAAATTCTACAGAGATATTTCCAATTTTGAGGAGCTAAAATCCATTATCCTATCTTTTAGAACAGGCCAAGACCAGCAAGTTAATTAAAAATAAAATTTCTATCTTTAAATCAATAGATATTTGGGAAATTTTTAAAAAATTCTAATGTAAAAATCCAGTGAACCAAGCCAATATGATGTTTGCCAAATATTAAGAAATCAGAGTTTTAGATGACTATCGACAAGAAACCCACAGCATGTTCTCTCAAACATATTATGCTCGTCCTGTTAAAAACAATTGTGTGCTTGGTAAGAGATTAGGCCGATGACTTTTCATTCAGGAAGGATGTGTAATTTGGAAACCAGGTGGAGATTGATTTTTTTGTAGCTGCACCTGGAAGAATTTTCTGGCCGCTAATTTGGAGAGCATTGACTAGAAGTGGCATACTTAAAAGTTCTCATCTTTTATTGAATCTCATATTTCTTGATGAAACATATCACCAATTTGTTAGAATAGCAAAGTAACTTGATTATCTACTCTCACTTGTTTTAAGATTTGTCTCTGAATTAATCAAGACATTTATTAACAATTTCTCATTGCCACTGATCACATCATGTGGAGTTTAATCAGAGGGATTTCTTAATTATTTATAACTATGAGGTTCTCTTCAAATCTCCTTGGTGACATTCAGCTGTTTTTATTCATTTGTTTAACCCTTGATCAATGTAGGTAGAGCAAAGTTTTGTTTGTTTTTCCCCTTTCTTAATAGCAAAAGAAAACAAAAACACACCAAAACAAACAAAACAAGAAAAAATGCAATAGTACTTGGAAAAACAATGTATATACTTAATTTTTTAATAAGAGAAGTGTATGAATTGAATTTAAATACATGTCCTTAAATAGTAAAGGAATGCTCAGCATTTAAAACTAGTAATAACTATTAATATATGCAATGAATATTCATTATAGAAGTAACTCTTTCAATAAGAGACTTATCTTCAGATTAATTTCAATGGAAATTAAGTTAACTATTTTTCCCAAGGTCCTAAAATAATAAGTTGCTGTGCACAAATTCAGATTTATGCTCACTCTAGAGAAGGCATATTGTGTGGATAAACTGTATCAAGAAAAATAAAGCAGAGGCTTGCATAAACAAAGTTATACATATAATGATTGACAAATATCTCTATTAAACACAAAAACAAAATGAAGTCAAACAAACAAAAAAGAGAGAGCCCTGGACACATAATCAAATAGAAAAAGGTAGAAACAAAGCAAAAATTAAAATGGATCATGAGCTGCCGGTGGCCTTTAAATGTGACAGTGTAGAGGCTACATTCCTAGGCTTAACTTGGCTACTTGGTAATTCTGTAATTTAAAAAAAAAATGAAAAATACGATACATCAATAAAAATAAAGGCTAGAGTAAACTGGAGAGGATAATATAAAGAGCTTAATGACGTATGGTGAGCAAGATAATTCTCTATTTTAGCTGTAGCATTTCAAGAAAAGGCAGAGACCACTGAAGTTCCACAAACATTACTATTTAAGCTTATTAGAAAATAACTGGAAAAACAGATGACAGAATATGGAAGAAATAAAAAAATAAAATTATTATTCACTTATTCAATGTATAACTTTTTTTTTTTGAGATGGTGTCTCGTTCTTTCTTCCAGGCTGGAATGTAGTGGGGCGATTTTGGCTCACCGCAACCTCTGCCTCCTAGGTTCAAGCGATTCTCCTGTCTCAGCCTCCCAAATAGCTGGGATTACAGCCCCCTGCCACCATACTCACCTAATTTTTTTTTGTATTTTTAGTGGAAATGGGTTTTCACCATGTTGGCCAGGCTGGTTTCAAACTCCTGACCTCAAGTGATCTGCCCACCTCAGCCTCCCAAAGTGTTGGGATTACAGGCGTGAGCCATAGCACCTGGCCTTCAGTGTATAACAGTTAAGCACTAACTATTTCAGGCACTGTTTTAGGTTCTGGGGAGGATGATGTATAAGACAGAATCCTTGTTAATTAACCCCATTCTTGAGGTGTGACTTCTATGTTGATCACAGAATATGAAGAAATAGTTGATTTCCAATCATTATGTATGTGTGTGTATATATATATGTGTGTATATATATATGTGTGTGTGTGTGTGTGTATATATATATATATATATCCACTAAACTCCAAATCCTTTCTGTTCTCATTGTTAGCATCACACAGGGCCTTGGTAGTTGCAGAGAAAGGGAAGATTGTGCTGTAAACACTTTAGATATCTTGCACAAGCATTCTGGCATCATCTCAGAAATACTCAGAAATTCTCCTATTTACCAAGTGTGGAAAGAGAATGGAGAAGGACAAATTAAAATAATTCCAAGGAATAACCTTGACCTATAGGAAAACATATTAGAACATTTACTTCTATACTCTCCAGGGGATAGACTAGAAAAGCTGATAATTAGTAATCCTAACTCACCAGGGGCTAAAAAATGGTAAAGTCAGAGTCACATGTTAGGTGGGTATTTTAGTCCATTTTCACAATGCTATAAATAAATACCTGAGACTGGGTGACACAAAGAAAACAGGTTTAATTGACTCAATGTTCTGCATGGCTGGAGAGGCCTCAGGAAACTTACAAACATGGCAGAAGGCAAACGGGAAGCAAGGCACATTTTACATAGTAGTAGACAAGAGAGTATGTGAAGGAGGAACTGTTCAACACTTACAAAAGCACCATACCTCATGAGAACTCACTACCATGAGAACAGCATGGGGAAAACAGCCCCAGTGGTCCAATCACCTCCCATCAGGTTCCTACCTCAACACATGGGGATTATGGGGATTACAGTTCGGATGTGATTTGGTTAGGGACACAGAAACAAACCATATCAGTGGTAATACAGAAATCAGGAGACACACAGAAATGTTAAAATTTAAAAAAGGGGAAAGGGAGTAGAAGGAGGAGGGCTTGCAGAAGAATGAAGAAACTAGAATCTAGAAGGAACTTATTCATGTGATGATGGAGTGGGGACAATTAGTTATCCTCATACTTAAAAAGAAAAAAACTTTCACCTTGAGTCTTGATTTATCAACTCAATGTAACCTTTGAGAAAAATATTCATATAGTCTTGTTCTATTTTTAGTGCTGTAGTTTTGGTTATGGTGAACTCAGTGTAGTATAGATGTCCAAGTTCTAATTGTTTTAGGAGAGAAAGTTTGGATATAGTAATTATTTCTATGAGTTTACCAGTTATCAAATTACTGGCTCTTCATTAAAATTCACCCTTTTTTTTTCTCCTTTGCAATACTTGAATGGGCTATGGCACACCATTGGCTTCCAGGGAATTTTTGCAATATTTTATTGAGTAGATTCCGAACAACTCTAGCCAGCACCCCAGTGGGAAGCTTTCTGCTCTCCACCACAGCAAATTTCTCTTCAGTTAACTTTGTTATGAAGTGTGCTAAAGCAATAAGCTCTGTTTTAGGGTATTGGAGGTAACAGGTTAAAATTTATTTAATACATTTTAACTTTAGCTTCAGGATACTAGAGATAGGAGGCTGGTGACTCTCCCAAGTCTTTTTCTTCCTTATGTAATCTACTTCAGCCCCAGTAGTTCTGACTGTACCTTCATATCTGCTATTCCTGTTTCTTATAAATGTATGTTTATTTTTATTAGTAGCTAATTCCCCTTTACTATTTAACACATTGACATTGAATTTTCCCTGTCCAAATTACTGGCATAATTTTGCCTCCTGATGAGACCTTGATTGATATAATAAGGATGCAAATATTTATTATTAATAGATTGTTCTGTGTTAGTTATTTGAGATTAACAATTGTCCCTGCTTTTTCTAATTATTTTCCCCACCCCACCATAATAAAATCAGATAAATCACTCGGTGTTCTTTACCTCAGAGGAAGGATGCACCAGGGCAAAACGTATAATTAAAACTAAATTTGCCGTGCCAAACTGCTTAATCTATAGGAGACTGCAGAAGATTTCTAATATAGATTAAAAGGCTATAGAATTAACACAAGGTTAAAATATTTCCTTGTACCCTACATATGCCAACTCCGAGACTAGATAAAAATGTTACCTTTTGTTTAAGATAAAAAGTACAGAAAGAAAAGGATGAGAGAAGAAATGGAACTGTGCCCCAAGGCCTTGATTGTTTAAAAATTTCTCTGTTGCATTTATGACTGAAAGGAAATTTGACAGGAAAATCACTGAATTCAATGCTACTTCATTCAGACCTTACTTAACTTTTTTGAATGTGTATATACGGGCTATGCAGCCATCTGACACATTCTCTTTTATGGACTTGATGTTTTTTCCTTCATGCTTGAAAAAGGAAAAAAACTTAGACAAAACCTAAGTAGTGTTGATTGGATTGAATTGAGTTTTTTGTTAGCGTGATATATTGTCTTAAATGTGTAGATTCTGTTATGTCTTTATTTAAGACAACTTTTTATCTATAACACTTTTAAGATTGTTGGTATATAATCTTTTGTCTAGTTATAAAATACCCTCAGCCTCTGTGATCTGTCTCGACTGCCTATCTTTGAAAACTACTATCTCCTCCAATTGTTTGTTTCTTTGCTGTGCATTTATCATTACCAAGAACCTTTTCTAATTATCTGATTGAGTTTTCTGCTTGGTGATTTTTGTTCCTCTATTGATTATATAATAATGGTCTTTTTGGAGTCAAATACATTTTTTTAAATTATATAATTTTGCTTTTTCATCCTAATCAGTTTTCTTTTAATTGATTTTGCAATCCTTATTACATCACCTTTTCCACTGTGTTGAGTTAGATGTATTTATTAGAGGAGGAAAATATTTTCTTTCTTGAATATATCACTTCTACAAAAGGTTCTTTCCTTCTTTACCATGCAATGTTATTTATCAGTTCATCCCCATTTTAAGTTATGTTAATATGTAAATGTTTTGCTGACTCTCCCATTACATATATTTTCTTTGAATTCATCTTTGACTTGAGTAATTCAGTCTTGTTTTATTTTGGGCCCAAATTCATTGTTGATGGCTAATCCTTGATTCAATTTCTTAATGTTCTTTGTGACTTCTTCACATAGTCTGTTTATAGTGAGAATTAATTATGAAGTATATAAATAGTTTCTTCAAATTTGATGTCATATATTTCAAACACTCAAAGACTATATATAGAGAGAGTGCTGGGAAGGCACACATGAACATGATAAAAACACATTTATCCTCAGAAAATTAATGATCTAAATAAGGTAGTATGCAACTACCAAAAGGACTTTACAAGTCTTGAGGAGAGCCAATAACGTTTTGTTTTATACAGAGAATATCAAGGTCAGTTTGATGCAGAAGTTTTTTTTTTTTTTTTCCCTGTCTGGGTTCAGGCTTTCCTGAAGGTAGTTGAATCCATGGTCTTAACTTAGCTGCAGAGATTATCCCCACCACTGCTTCCCTTGATGTTTCACACTTGAATAATTAGAAAGGTGCTTTAACGAAAAGTTGGAGCTGTGGATTTAGATAATATTGGATAAAACTCCCAGTAAATTGCAAATATCTTTGGGAAGTGGTCTCATGTTAAGTCATCCTTTAGAATATTAGTGTGGATTTAGAAAATCATAAAGAAGCAGTGTATGTATTTATTAGGATTATGAGTGAGATCTTTATGAAGTGCCTCTCTAAATTACACTATAAAGTAGACCAGTGTGTTTAGAAAAGTGTGCAAAGCATATTTTGTCGTAAATGTAACATCTAACTCCTTAGACAAAGACTTCACTATTGACAAATCAGATATTATATAGCATTTGTTTAGAAAAAATATATGATATATTTCTATTACCTTATTTCTAATCAACAGCATTTTTAGACGTAAGGTTAGTGAATAAAATAAAGTATAAAACTTGACTATAATATAAGATGAAAAAATGCAGAAAAGAAAAATAAATCACCAACAAGAGAAAAACTCATTAGCTTTGATGTATTTATTGCTAGACTCCCTCTTTTTCCAAATTTAATGTGATATTTGCTTTTAATTACCATACATTATAACATAAGAATGTTTCAAGGTTATTACAAATTGTCAAGTATGTTGCTCCATCCTAAGATCTTACCTTTATTTATTTTATTACTGTTGGTTATTATAAAATTATTAGTGTAAATAAAACTACAATGCTTGTTTTAGAGCATAATCTTTTGTCAAAATGTAATTTTCAAAATGTTATGAGTATCATGCAAATATAATCAATCACTCATCAAATATTTTATTCAACCTGTTGATCAATGAGGAAACCATTAAGATGTTAAGTACTGCAAAGGAAAATTTGAAAACTGGAGATAAATAAAAACAATTAGAAATGCTCAACTTAATATATTAATAATGTAATTTTGTTTAGTATCCTCTGAGAATATAAAATGTAATGGTTAGGGTTATGTTTTTGAGGTGATAAGCCCGTTTTATCTGTAGTGGATGGCATCCATTTGCTTTGCTAAGGATAAGAGTAATTTGTATTATCATTATTCAACAACACAGCTTGTACACTTACAGAACTATCAACTAGACTAGACATTAGAATGAAAATCAAAAGTGCAAATGCTTATATCCTAATAAATACTAAGGTTCACATCCTAATTAATTTCCTTATATTATCAGATTATCTTAGAAGAGGCTATTATAAAGTGTCTACAAAAGGATACCCAGTAGTCTCTTTTGCCCACATCTAAGTCTTAGAATATTTTCCTGACACTGACTGGCAGTTCTAGCTAGTTTCAACAGTAGATTTCTCAGGAATAAAATTATCATACTAAATAGAATTAACAAATAAATTAATAGACTAAAAAATGTACACGATGTTTTAACAAATATAACTCTACTGACATTACTTGAAACTATCTTTTTTTTTTTTTTCTTTTGAGACAGATTCTCACTCTGTTGCCCAGGCTGGAGTGCAGTGGCGTGAATGTGAATGTCAGCTCACTACAGCCTCTGCCTCCCAGGTTCAAGCGATTCTCCTGCCTCAGCCTCCTAGTAGCGGGGACTACAAGCGTGAGCCACCACACCTGGCTAATTTTTGTATTTTTAGTAGAGACAGGGTTTCACCATGTTGGCCAGGATGGTCTCAATCTCCTGACCTCATGATCCTCCTGCCTCGGCCTCCCAAAGTGCTGGGATTACAGGCATGAGCCACTGTGCTCGGCCGAAACTATCTTTACTGACATTACTAATTGGAATTAAATATTATAATATTATAATGTTTCCAAATTTTGTTAATTTGCTAGGTATAGAAATATTTTTAGTGATTGTTATTTTATTTTATTATTTTCCTGAAGCTGAACATTGAAAAATATTTGAGAGTCCTTTGTATTTTTTATGTAGATGTTCTCTTTCTGATCTGTTTTTTTCTAGTTAAGCTTGTATCAGTGTTTTTATTGATTGATATGAACTTATTTATTATAAATATTGATCATCTTCATACTTGTAACAAAAATTTTTCACATAAATTAGTGTTGGTCCTTTCATTTTAATTATAAGTTCATTTTGGTTCTGTGGTTATTATTTTGACAGAAACTTTTACACGTTTATAGAGGGAAATCTGTTAGTCTTATTTTGGCTGATTCTGCTTTTAAACACAACAGTAATATATTCTATATATTGTGTATATAAGAATTATATATAGTAATTTTAACTCTATTCCACCCACTATTTTTTGCATGCTTATATTTGTGTGTATGTTTTGGGCTGGTGACCTGGGTATGTATTTCCTTCTCAAATAATTCAGTCCCTTGTTCAACTATTATTCTTTTGTGGCAATACAAAATTTGTACATGAATTAGTATTTATTTCTGGGAAGTTACGTCAAACTATGCTATTATGGAGTCATGACTACATTGTATTAGCATTGCTCTTCTAAGGAGAAGCTGTTTTCATTGCTTCCTGTTCCATAACATAGTTAAGTACAGGGTAAAGGGAAAATTAGAGGGTAAAGGGAAAATTTCTTCCCTACTCAAGGGTGTTTATTTAACCTCCTTGTACTGGAATACACAGAGTCATTTCTCTTTAATTTTACTCATGCTAAACCCAAATCAGAATAAAACAACCCCTGAAAAATCATTCAGAAATGGATCTGTTGGTTTTATCTCAGTCTCATCAATCCATCAACAGAAAGGTAGTCACAAGGACCCCACATATTCCCATTTTGTTTCTCCACCTCCTCACATTGAACTAGAAGAAAATAAATAGTCCTCTATTTTTCAATGTGAAATGTGGAAAAGAAAGTAAATATCTATTTTAATATATTACATATGTATATAACTTGTTTATGCATTTATGTAAACAGATAATTTATATATTTAGAAATGTACACATGTATCTGTTTATGTTAACATATTTAATGTTATATGTACATATTTTATATAACATACAATATATAATTGCATAAGTTATATAACATTATATGTGATTCCATTTATATATAAATGTTCCATTTCTGCCATCATCTTTTCCTCCTTTCTCTTAGTTAACATCAATTAAAATATTATGTAACTTCACTTAGCTGAGAAATTTATAAAGAAAAAATCCAATTTCAAAGCAAAAGTAGGTGATTGCTTAAAAGAAATAACATGGGAAAAATGTAAAGCAAAATATTTCTTTGGTTTCTATTTTCATCAGCTATGATGGATGTTACAACCTACAAACCCAGAAACAGAAAGCCGGGATGAATGACAAATGTTTGCTTCTCCCTATAACAGCAAATATGTGAAAAATTGATTATTTTAAAATACTACATAAGAGTGTATATTTTTTCAGAAGTGTGAGATTTTAATATATCCATTTATATTTTAAAGGAATCATTTGTCATCCTGCCTGGCTGTTGTATTTGGACTATATGATTACTTCGACTCTGTTGACATTTTCCTGGTTGTAAGGATTTGGCATCTTTCAGGTACTGTGGCACTATATATAGTATCTTAACCATCGTCTCAACTGTGCCATAGGTAGAAGGGTCGTAACCCACTAGCTTCATAACATAATGTCTCTATCTACCCTAGGGTGTATTTCTTTACTCGAATATTGTTTCTTTGATTGTTCTTCCACAGCCAATGTATTTTCCTAGGGTTCATCTATCACAAAACAATTTACAGTGCCTCCCAAACCCCACTACCTTGGAAAGAATGAATTTATGTTTTCTTTGTCTCAAAGTGAATGGCTCAAGTAATACCATATCCCTGAGGCCTTGTTCTTTAGGTTCTTTCCATTTAAAGAAAATACATTTAGGTCAGATACTGAAAAAAGGAGCTGTGTTTAGATAGATAGCTGTGAGAACTGGTGAAAAATTGCTGGCAAGCAAACTTTGTTAGCAAAAGTTTGCTGAACTTAAGAGGCTTAAATCTTAAGTCTACAGCTTTACATTCTTTAAGATTGCAGAATTTGAAAAGTTCGTTTTAAGGAAAATAATGAAAACCTTTAATTAATAAAATAATAAAATGTTGTTATGATTTTTCAACTGTGTCAATGATACTTCTCCTCCATGAGTCTAGAAAGAAATGACGCATTGTTTTCTCTCCTGTGACATTTTTATTTT